>NC_134833.1:11437149-11606330 GCF_004210375.1 Tachypleus tridentatus
TTTCTATGTCTGTGTAGTTCAGTAAATAATATTTCATTCTTGTTTCTATGTCTGTGTAGTTCAGTAAATAATATTTCTATTCCTTATTTCTATGTCTGTGTAGTTCAGTAAATAATATTTCTATTCTTTCTTTCTATGTCTATGTAGTTCAGTAAATAATATTTCTATTCTTGTTTCTATGTCTGTGTAGTTCAGTAAATAATATTTCTATTCTTTGTTTCTATGTCTATGTAGTTCAGTAAATAATATTTCTATTCTTGTTTCTATGTCTGTGTAGTTCAGTAAATAATATTTCTATTCTTGTTTCTATGTCATATAGTTCAGTAAATAATATTTCTATTCTTGTTTCTATGTCTGTGTAGTTCAGTAAATAATATTTCTATTCTTGTTTCTATGTCTGTGTAGTTCAGTAAATAATATTTCTATTCTTGTTTCTATGTCTCTGTAGTTCAGTAAATAATATTTCTATTCTTGTTTCTATGTCTGTGTAGTTCAGTAAATAATATTTCTATTCTTGTTTCTATGTCTGTGTAGTTCAGTAAATAATATTTCTATTCTTGTTTCTATGTCTATGTAGTTCAGTAAATAATATTTCTATTCTTGTTTCTATGTCTATGTAGTTCAGTAAATAATATTTCTATTCTTGTTTCTATGTCTGTGTAGTTCAGTAAATAATATTTCTATTCCTTGTTTCTATGTCTGTGTAGTTCAGTAAATAATATTTCTTATTCTTGTTTCTATGTCTGTGTAGTTCAGTAAATAATATTTCTATTCTTGTTTCTATGTCTATGTAGTTCAGTAAATAATATTTCTATTCTTGTTTCTATGTCTGTGTAGTCAGTAAATAATATTTCTATTCTTGTTTCTATGTCTGTGTAGTTCAGTAAAATATTTCTCTTCTTGTTTCTATGTCTATTTTGTTCAGTAAATATTTCTATTCTTGTTTCTATGTCTGTGTAGTTCAGTAAATAATATTTCTATTCTTGTTTCTATGTCTGTGTAGTTCAGTAAATAATATTTCTATTCTTGTTTCTATGTCTGTGTAGTTCAGTAAATAATATTTCTATTCTTGTTTCTATGTCTGTAGTAGTTCAGTAAATAATATTTCTATTCTTGTTTCTATGTCTGTGTAGTTCAGTAAATAATATTTCTATTCTTGTTTCTATGTCTCCATATAGTTCAGTAAATAATATTTCTATTCTTGTTTCTATGTCTGTGTAGTTCAGTAAATAATATTTCTATTCTTGTTTCTATGTCTGTGTAGTTCAGTAAATAATATTTCTATCTTGTTTCTATGTCTGTGTAGTTCAGTAAATAATATTTCTATTCTTGTTTCTATGTCTGTGTAGTTCAGTAAATAATATTTCTATTCTTGTTTCTATGTCTGTGTAGTTCAGTAAATAATATTTCTATTCTTGTTTCTATGTCTGTGTAGTTCAGTAAATAATATTTCTATTCTTGTTTCTATGTCTGTGTAGTTCAGTAAATAATATTTCTATTCTTGTTTCTATGTCTGTGTAGTTCAGTAAATAATATTTCTATTCTTGTTTCTATGTCTGTGTAGTTCAGTAAATAATATTTCTATTCTTCTTGTTTCTATGTCTGTGTAGTTCAGTAAATAATATTTCTATTCTTGTTTCTATGTCTGTGTAGTTCAGTAAATAATATTTCTATTCTTGTTTCTATGTCTGTGTAGTTCAGTAAATAATATTTCTATTCTTGTTTCTATGTCTGTGTAGTTCAGTAAATAATATTTCTATTCTTGTTTCTATGTCTGTGTAGTTCAGTAAATAATATTTCTATTCTTGTTTCTATGTCTGTGTAGTTCAGTAAATAATATTTCTATTCTTGTTTCTATGTCTGTGTAGTTCAGTAAATAATATTTCTATTCTTGTTTCTATGTCTGTGTAGTTCAGTAAATAATATTTCTATTCTTGTTTCTATGTCTGTGTAGTTCAGTAAATAATATTTCTATTCTTGTTTCTATGTCTGTGTAGTTCAGTAAATAATATTTCTATTCTTGTTTCTATGTCTGTGTAGTTCAGTAAATAATATTTCTATTCTTGTTTCTATGTCTGTGTAGTTCAGTAAATAATATTTCTATTCTTGTTTCTATGTCTGTGTAGTTCAGTAAATAATATTTCTATTCTTGTTTCTATGTCTGTGTAGTTCAGTAAATAATATTTCTATTCTTGTTTCTATGTCTGTGTAGTTCAGTAAATAATATTTCTATTCTTGTTTCTATGTCTGTGTAGTTCAGTAAATAATATTTCTATTCTTGTTTCTATGTCTGTGTAGTTCAGTAAATAATATTTCTATTCTTGTTTCTATGTCTGTGTAGTTCAGTAAATAATATTTCTATTCTTGTTTCTATGTCTGTGTAGTTCAGTAAATAATATTTCTATTCTTGTTTCTATGTCTGTGTAGTTCAGTAAATAATATTTCTATTCTTGTTTCTATGTCTGTGTAGTTCAGTAAATAATATTTCTATTCTTGTTTCTATGTCTGTGTAGTTCAGTAAATAATATTTCTATTCTTGTTTCTATGTCTGTGTAGTTCAGTAAATAATATTTCTATTCTTGTTTCTATGTCTGTGTAGTTCAGTAAATAATATTTCTATTCTTGTTTCTATGTCTGTGTAGTTCAGTAAATAATATTTCTATTCTTGTTTCTATGTCTGTGTAGTTCAGTAAATAATATTTCTATTCTTGTTTCTATGTCTGTGTAGTTCAGTAAATAATATTTCTATTCTTGTTTCTATGTCTGTGTAGTTCAGTAAATAATATTTCTATTCTTGTTTCTATGTCTGTGTAGTTCAGTAAATAATATTTCTATTCTTGTTTCTATGTCTGTGTAGTTCAGTAAATAATATTTCTATTCTTGTTTCTATGTCTGTGTAGTTCAGTAAATAATATTTCTATTCTTGTTTCTATGTCTGTGTAGTTCAGTAAATAATATTTCTATTCTTGTTTCTATGTCTGTGTAGTTCAGTAAATAATATTTCTATTCTTGTTTCTATGTCTGTGTAGTTCAGTAAATAATATTTCTATTCTTGTTTCTATGTCTATATAGTTCAGTAAATAATATTTCTATTCTTGTTTCTATGTCTGTGTAGTTCAGTAAATAATATTTCTATTCTTGTTTCTATGTCTGTGTAGTTCAGTAAATAATATTTCTATTCTTGTTTCTATGTCTGTATAGTTCAGTAAATAATATTTCTATTCTTGTTTCTATGTCTGTGTAGTTCAGTAAATAATATTTCTATTCTTGTTTCTATGTCTATGTAGTTCAGTAAATAATATTTCTATTCTTGTTTCTATGTCTGTGTAGTTCAGTAAATAATATTTCTATTCTTGTTTCTATGTCTGTGTAGTTCAGTAAATAATATTTCTATTCTTGTTTCTATGTCTGTGTAGTTCAGTAAATAATATTTCTATTCTTGTTTCTATGTCTGTGTAGTTCAGTAAATAATATTTCTATTCTTGTTTCTATGTCTGTGTAGTTCAGTAAATAATATTTCTATTCTTGTTTCTATGTCTGTGTAGTTCAGTAAATAATATTTCTATTCTTGTTTCTATGTCTGTGTAGTTCAGTAAATAATATTTCTATTCTTGTTTCTATGTCTGTGTAGTTCAGTAAATAATATTTCTATTCTTGTTTCTATGTCTGTGTAGTTCAGTAAATAATATTTCTATTCTTGTTTCTATGTCTGTGTAGTTCAGTAAATAATATTTCTATTCTTGTTTCTATGTCTGTGTAGTTCAGTAAATAATATTTCTATTCTTGTTTCTATGTCTGTGTAGTTCAGTAAATAATATTTCTATTCTTGTTTCTATGTCTGTGTAGTTCAGTAAATAATATTTCTATTCTTGTTTCTATGTCTGTGTAGTTCAGTAAATAATATTTCTATTCTTGTTTCTATGTCTGTGTAGTTCAGTAAATAATATTTCTATTCTTGTTTCTATGTCTGTGTAGTTCAGTAAATAATATTTCTATTCTTGTTTCTATGTCTGTGTAGTTCAGTAAATAATATTTCTATTCTTGTTTCTATGTCTGTGTAGTTCAGTAAATAATATTTCTATTCTTGTTTCTATGTCTGTGTAGTTCAGTAAATAATATTTCTATTCTTGTTTCTATGTCTGTGTAGTTCAGTAAATAATATTTCTATTCTTGTTTCTATGTCTGTGTAGTTCAGTAAATAATATTTCTATTCTTGTTTCTATGTCTGTGTAGTTCAGTAAATAATATTTCTATTCTTGTTTCTATGTCTGTGTAGTTCAGTAAATAATATTTCTATTCTTGTTTCTATGTCTGTGTAGTTCAGTAAATAATATTTCTATTCTTGTTTCTATGTCTGTGTAGTTCAGTAAATAATATTTCTATTCTTGTTTCTATGTCTGTGTAGTTCAGTAAATAATATTTCTATTCTTGTTTCTATGTCTGTGTAGTTCAGTAAATAATATTTCTATTCTTGTTTCTATGTCTGTGTAGTTCAGTAAATAATATTTCTATTCTTGTTTCTATGTCTGTGTAGTTCAGTAAATAATATTTCTATTCTTGTTTCTATGTCTGTGTAGTTCAGTAAATAATATTTCTATTCTTGTTTCTATGTCTGTGTAGTTCAGTAAATAATATTTCTATTCTTGTTTCTATGTCTGTGTAGTTCAGTAAATAATATTTCTATTCTTGTTTCTATGTCTGTGTAGTTCAGTAAATAATATTTCTATTCTTGTTTCTATGTCTGTGTAGTTCAGTAAATAATATTTCTATTCTTGTTTCTATGTCTGTGTAGTTCAGTAAATAATATTTCTATTCTTGTTTCTATGTCTGTGTAGTTCAGTAAATAATATTTCTATTCTTGTTTCTATGTCTGTGTAGTTCAGTAAATAATATTTCTATTCTTGTTTCTATGTCTGTGTAGTTCAGTAAATAATATTTCTATTCTTGTTTCTATGTCTGTGTAGTTCAGTAAATAATATTTCTATTCTTGTTTCTATGTCTGTGTAGTTCAGTAAATAATATTTCTATTCTTGTTTCTATGTCTGTGTAGTTCAGTAAATAATATTTCTATTCTTGTTTCTATGTCTGTGTAGTTCAGTAAATAATATTTCTATTCTTGTTTCTATGTCTGTGTAGTTCAGTAAATAATATTTCTATTCTTGTTTCTATGTCTGTGTAGTTCAGTAAATAATATTTCTATTCTTGTTTCTATGTCTGTGTAGTTCAGTAAATAATATTTCTATTCTTGTTTCTATGTCTGTGTAGTTCAGTAAATAATATTTCTATTCTTGTTTCTATGTCTATATGTCTGTGTAGTTCAGTAAATAATATTTCTATTCTTGTTTCTATGTCTGTGTAGTTCAGTAAATAATATTTCTATTCTTGTTTCTATGTCTGTGTAGTTCAGTAAATAATATTTCTATTCTTGTTTCTATGTCTGTGTAGTTCAGTAAATAATATTTCTATTCTTGTTTCTATGTCTGTGTAGTTCAGTAAATAATATTTCTATTCTTGTTTCTATGTCTGTGTAGTTCAGTAAATAATATTTCTATTCTTGTTTCTATGTCTGTGTAGTTCAGTAAATAATATTTCTATTCTTGTTTCTATGTCTGTGTAGTTCAGTAAATAATATTTCTATTCTTGTTTCTATGTCTGTGTAGTTCAGTAAATAATATTTCTATTCTTGTTTCTATGTCTGTGTAGTTCAGTAAATAATATTTCTATTCTTGTTTCTATGTCTGTGTAGTTCAGTAAATAATATTTCTATTCTTGTTTCTATGTCTGTGTAGTTCAGTAAATAATATTTCTATTCTTGTTTCTATGTCTGTGTAGTTCAGTAAATAATATTTCTATTCTTGTTTCTATGTCTGTGTAGTTCAGTAAATAATATTTCTATTCTTGTTTCTATGTCTGTGTAGTTCAGTAAATAATATTTCTATTCTTGTTTCTATGTCTGTGTAGTTCAGTAAATAATATTTCTATTCTTGTTTCTATGTCTGTGTAGTTCAGTAAATAATATTTCTATTCTTGTTTCTATGTCTGTGTAGTTCAGTAAATAATATTTCTATTCTTGTTTCTATGTCTGTGTAGTTCAGTAAATAATATTTCTATTCTTGTTTCTATGTCTGTATAGTTCAGTAAATAATATTTCTATTCTTGTTTCTATGTCTGTGTAGTTCAGTAAATAATATTTCTATTCTTGTTTCTATGTCTGTGTAGTTCAGTAAATAATATTTCTATTCTTGTTTCTATGTCTGTGTAGTTCAGTAAATAATATTTCTATTCTTGTTTCTATGTCTGTGTAGTTCAGTAAATAATATTTCTATTCTTGTTTCTATGTCTGTGTAGTTCAGTAAATAATATTTCTATTCTTGTTTCTATGTCTGTGTAGTTCAGTAAATAATATTTCTATTCTTGTTTCTATGTCTGTGTAGTTCAGTAAATAATATTTCTATTCTTGTTTCTATGTCTGTGTAGTTCAGTAAATAATATTTCTATTCTTGTTTCTATGTCTGTGTAGTTCAGTAAATAATATTTCTATTCTTGTTTCTATGTCTGTGTAGTTCAGTAAATAATATTTCTATTCTTGTTTCTATGTCTGTGTAGTTCAGTAAATAATATTTCTATTCTTGTTTCTATGTCTGTGTAGTTCAGTAAATAATATTTCTATTCTTGTTTCTATGTCTGTGTAGTTCAGTAAATAATATTTCTATTCTTGTTTCTATGTCTGTGTAGTTCAGTAAATAATATTTCTATTCTTGTTTCTATGTCTGTGTAGTTCAGTAAATAATATTTCTATTCTTGTTTCTATGTCTGTGTAGTTCAGTAAATAATATTTCTATTCTTGTTTCTATGTCTGTGTAGTTCAGTAAATAATATTTCTATTCTTGTTTCTATGTCTGTGTAGTTCAGTAAATAATATTTCTATTCTTGTTTCTATGTCTGTGTAGTTCAGTAAATAATATTTCTATTCTTGTTTCTATGTCTGTGTAGTTCAGTAAATAATATTTCTATTCTTGTTTCTATGTCTGTGTAGTTCAGTAAATAATATTTCTATTCTTGTTTCTATGTCTGTGTAGTTCAGTAAATAATATTTCTATTCTTGTTTCTATGTCTGTGTAGTTCAGTAAATAATATTTCTATTCTTGTTTCTATGTCTGTGTAGTTCAGTAAATAATATTTCTATTCTTGTTTCTATGTCTGTGTAGTTCAGTAAATAATATTTCTATTCTTGTTTCTATGTCTGTGTAGTTCAGTAAATAATATTTCTATTCTTGTTTCTATGTCTGTGTAGTTCAGTAAATAATATTTCTATTCTTGTTTCTATGTCTGTGTAGTTCAGTAAATAATATTTCTATTCTTGTTTCTATGTCTGTGTAGTTCAGTAAATAATATTTCTATTCTTGTTTCTATGTCTGTGTAGTTCAGTAAATAATATTTCTATTCTTGTTTCTATGTCTGTGTAGTTCAGTAAATAATATTTCTATTCTTGTTTCTATGTCTGTGTAGTTCAGTAAATAATATTTCTATTCTTGTTTCTATGTCTGTGTAGTTCAGTAAATAATATTTCTATTCTTGTTTCTATGTCTGTGTAGTTCAGTAAATAATATTTCTATTCTTGTTTCTATGTCTGTGTAGTTCAGTAAATAATATTTCTATTCTTGTTTCTATGTCTGTGTAGTTCAGTAAATAATATTTCTATTCTTGTTTCTATGTCTGTATAGTTCAGTAAATAATATTTCTATTCTTGTTTCTATGTCTGTGTAGTTCAGTAAATAATATTTCTATTCTTGTTTCTATGTCTGTGTAGTTCAGTAAATAATATTTCTATTCTTGTTTCTATGTCTGTGTAGTTCAGTAAATAATATTTCTATTCTTGTTTCTATGTCTGTGTAGTTCAGTAAATAATATTTCTATTCTTGTTTCTATGTCTGTGTAGTTCAGTAAATAATATTTCTATTCTTGTTTCTATGTCTGTGTAGTTCAGTAAATAATATTTCTATTCTTGTTTCTATGTCTGTGTAGTTCAGTAAATAATATTTCTATTCTTGTTTCTATGTCTGTGTAGTTCAGTAAATAATATTTCTATTCTTGTTTCTATGTCTGTGTAGTTCAGTAAATAATATTTCTATTCTTGTTTCTATGTCTGTGTAGTTCAGTAAATAATATTTCTATTCTTGTTTCTATGTCTGTGTAGTTCAGTAAATAATATTTCTATTCTTGTTTCTATGTCTGTGTAGTTCAGTAAATAATATTTCTATTCTTGTTTCTATGTCTGTGTAGTTCAGTAAATAATATTTCTATTCTTGTTTAGTTCAGTAAATAATATTTCTATTCTTGTTTCTATGTCTGTAGTTCAGTAAATAATATTTCTATTCTTGTTTCTATGTCTGTGTAGTTCAGTAAATAATATTTCTATTCTTGTTTCTATGTCTGTGTAGTTCAGTAAATAATATTTCTATTCTTGTTTCTATGTCTGTGTAGTTCAGTAAATAATATTTCTATGTCTGTGTAGTTCAGTAAATAATATTTCTATTCTTGTTTCTATGTCTGTAGTTCAGTAAATAATATTTCTATTCTTGTTTCTATGTCTGTGTAGTTCAGTAAATAATATTTCTATTCTTGTTTCTATGTCTGTAGTTCAGTAAATAATATTTCTATTCTTGTTTCTATGTCTGTGTAGTTCAGTAAATAATATTTCTATTCTTGTTTCTATGTCTGTGTAGTTCAGTAAATAATATTTCTATTCTTGTTTCTATGTCTGTGTAGTTCAGTAAATAATATTTCTATTCTTGTTTCTATGTCTATGTAGTTCAGTAAATAATATTTCTATTCTTGTTTCTATGTCTGTGTAGTTCAGTAAATAATATTTCTATTCTTGTTTCTATGTCTATGTAGTTCAGTAAATAATATTTCTATTCTTGTTTCTATGTCTGTGTAGTTCAGTAAATAATATTTCTATTCTTGTTTCTATGTCTATGTAGTTCAGTAAATAATATTTCTATTCTTGTTTCTATGTCTGTGTAGTTCAGTAAATAATATTTCTATTCTTGTTTCTATGTCTGTGTAGTTCAGTAAATAATATTTCTATTCTTGTTTCTATGTCTGTGTAGTTCAGTAAATAATATTTCTATTCTTGTTTCTATGTCTGTGTAGTTCAGTAAATAATATTTCTATTCTTGTTTCTATGTCTGTGTAGTTCAGTAAATAATATTTCTATTCTTGTTTCTATGTCTGTGTAGTTCAGTAAATAATATTTCTATTCTTGTTTCTATGTCTGTGTAGTTCAGTAAATAATATTTCTATTCTTGTTTCTATGTCTGTATAGTTCAGTAAATAATATTTCTATTCTTGTTTCTATGTCTGTGTAGTTCAGTAAATAATATTTCTATTCTTGTTTCTATGTCTGTGTAGTTCAGTAAATAATATTTCTATTCTTGTTTCTATGTCTGTGTAGTTCAGTAAATAATATTTCTATTCTTGTTTCTATGTCTGTGTAGTTCAGTAAATAATATTTCTATTCTTGTTTCTATGTCTGTGTAGTTCAGTAAATAATATTTCTATTCTTGTTTCTATGTCTGTGTAGTTCAGTAAATAATATTTCTATTCTTGTTTCTATGTCTGTGTAGTTCAGTAAATAATATTTCTATTCTTGTTTCTATGTCTGTGTAGTTCAGTAAATAATATTTCTATTCTTGTTTCTATGTCTGTGTAGTTCAGTAAATAATATTTCTATTCTTGTTTCTATGTCTGTGTAGTTCAGTAAATAATATTTCTATTCTTGTTTCTATGTCTGTGTAGTTCAGTAAATAATATTTCTATTCTTGTTTCTATGTCTGTGTAGTTCAGTAAATAATATTTCTATTCTTGTTTCTATGTCTGTGTAGTTCAGTAAATAATATTTCTATTCTTGTTTCTATGTCTGTGTAGTTCAGTAAATAATATTTCTATTCTTGTTTCTATGTCTGTGTAGTTCAGTAAATAATATTTCTATTCTTGTTTCTATGTCTGTGTAGTTCAGTAAATAATATTTCTATTCTTGTTTCTATGTCTGTGTAGTTCAGTAAATAATATTTCTATTCTTGTTTCTATGTCTGTGTAGTTCAGTAAATAATATTTCTATTCTTGTTTCTATGTCTGTGTAGTTCAGTAAATAATATTTCTATTCTTGTTTCTATGTCTGTGTAGTTCAGTAAATAATATTTCTATTCTTGTTTCTATGTCTGTATAGTTCAGTAAATAATATTTCTATTCTTGTTTCTATGTCTGTGTAGTTCAGTAAATAATATTTCTATTCTTGTTTCTATGTCTGTGTAGTTCAGTAAATAATATTTCTATTCTTGTTTCTATGTCTGTGTAGTTCAGTAAATAATATTTCTATTCTTGTTTCTATGTCTGTGTAGTTCAGTAAATAATATTTCTATTCTTGTTTCTATGTCTGTGTAGTTCAGTAAATAATATTTCTATTCTTGTTTCTATGTCTGTGTAGTTCAGTAAATAATATTTCTATTCTTGTTTCTATGTCTATATAGTTCAGTAAATAATATTTCTATTCTTGTTTCTATGTCTGTGTAGTTCAGTAAATAATATTTCTATTCTTGTTTCTATGTCTGTGTAGTTCAGTAAATAATATTTCTATTCTTGTTTCTATGTCTGTGTAGTTCAGTAAATAATATTTCTATTCTTGTTTCTATGTCTGTGTAGTTCAGTAAATAATATTTCTATTCTTGTTTCTATGTCTGTGTAGTTCAGTAAATAATATTTCTATTCTTGTTTCTATGTCTGTGTAGTTCAGTAAATAATATTTCTATTCTTGTTTCTATGTCTGTGTAGTTCAGTAAATAATATTTCTATTCTTGTTTCTATGTCTGTGTAGTTCAGTAAATAATATTTCTATTCTTGTTTCTATGTCTGTGTAGTTCAGTAAATAATATTTCTATTCTTGTTTCTATGTCTGTGTAGTTCAGTAAATAATATTTCTATTCTTGTTTCTATGTCTGTGTAGTTCAGTAAATAATATTTCTATTCTTGTTTCTATGTCTGTGTAGTTCAGTAAATAATATTTCTATTCTTGTTTCTATGTCTGTGTAGTTCAGTAAATAATATTTCTATTCTTGTTTCTATGTCTGTGTAGTTCAGTAAATAATATTTCTATTCTTGTTTCTATGTCTATATAGTTCAGTAAATAATATTTCTATTCTTGTTTCTATGTCTGTGTAGTTCAGTAAATAATATTTCTATTCTTGTTTCTATGTCTGTGTAGTTCAGTAAATAATATTTCTATTCTTGTTTCTATGTCTGTGTAGTTCAGTAAATAATATTTCTATTCTTGTTTCTATGTCTATATAGTTCAGTAAATAATATTTCTATTCTTGTTTCTATGTCTGTGTAGTTCAGTAAATAATATTTCTATTCTTGTTTCTATGTCTGTGTAGTTCAGTAAATAATATTTCTATTCTTGTTTCTATGTCTGTGTAGTTCAGTAAATAATATTTCTATTCTTGTTTCTATGTCTGTGTAGTTCAGTAAATAATATTTCTATTCTTGTTTCTATGTCTGTGTAGTTCAGTAAATAATATTTCTATTCTTGTTTCTATGTCTGTGTAGTTCAGTAAATAATATTTCTATTCTTGTTTCTATGTCTGTGTAGTTCAGTAAATAATATTTCTATTCTTGTTTCTATGTCTGTGTAGTTCAGTAAATAATATTTCTATTCTTGTTTCTATGTCTGTGTAGTTCAGTAAATAATATTTCTATTCTTGTTTCTATGTCTGTGTAGTTCAGTAAATAATATTTCTATTCTTGTTTCTATGTCTGTGTAGTTCAGTAAATAATATTTCTATTCTTGTTTCTATGTCTGTGTAGTTCAGTAAATAATATTTCTATTCTTGTTTCTATGTCTGTGTAGTTCAGTAAATAATATTTCTATTCTTGTTTCTATGTCTGTGTAGTTCAGTAAATAATATTTCTATTCTTGTTTCTATGTCTGTGTAGTTCAGTAAATAATATTTCTATTCTTGTTTCTATGTCTGTGTAGTTCAGTAAATAATATTTCTATTCTTGTTTCTATGTCTGTGTAGTTCAGTAAATAATATTTCTATTCTTGTTTCTATGTCTGTGTAGTTCAGTAAATAATATTTCTATTCTTGTTTCTATGTCTGTGTAGTTCAGTAAATAATATTTCTATTCTTGTTTCTATGTCTGTGTAGTTCAGTAAATAATATTTCTATTCTTGTTTCTATGTCTGTGTAGTTCAGTAAATAATATTTCTATTCTTGTTTCTATGTCTGTGTAGTTCAGTAAATAATATTTCTATTCTTGTTTCTATGTCTGTGTAGTTCAGTAAATAATATTTCTATTCTTGTTTCTATGTCTGTGTAGTTCAGTAAATAATATTTCTATTCTTGTTTCTATGTCTGTGTAGTTCAGTAAATAATATTTCTATTCTTGTTTCTATGTCTGTGTAGTTCAGTAAATAATATTTCTATTCTTGTTTCTATGTCTGTGTAGTTCAGTAAATAATATTTCTATTCTTGTTTCTATGTCTGTGTAGTTCAGTAAATAATATTTCTATTCTTGTTTCTATGTCTGTGTAGTTCAGTAAATAATATTTCTATTCTTGTTTCTATGTCTGTGTAGTTCAGTAAATAATATTTCTATTCTTGTTTCTATGTCTGTCTGTGTAGTTCAGTAAATAATATTTCTATTCTTGTTTCTATGTCTGTGTAGTTCAGTAAATAATATTTCTATTCTTGTTTCTATGTCTGTGTAGTTCAGTAAATAATATTTCTATTCTTGTTTCTATGTCTGTGTAGTTCAGTAAATAATATTTCTATTCTTGTTTCTATGTCTGTGTAGTTCAGTAAATAATATTTCTATTCTTGTTTCTATGTCTGTGTAGTTCAGTAAATAATATTTCTATTCTTGTTTCTATGTCTGTGTAGTTCAGTAAATAATATTTCTATTCTTGTTTCTATGTCTATATAGTTCAGTAAATAATATTTCTATTCTTGTTTCTATGTCTGTGTAGTTCAGTAAATAATATTTCTATTCTTGTTTCTATGTCTGTGTAGTTCAGTAAATAATATTTCTATTCTTGTTTCTATGTCTGTATAGTTCAGTAAATAATATTTCTATTCTTGTTTCTATGTCTGTGTAGTTCAGTAAATAATATTTCTATTCTTGTTTCTATGTCTGTGTAGTTCAGTAAATAATATTTCTATTCTTGTTTCTATGTCTGTGTAGTTCAGTAAATAATATTTCTATTCTTGTTTCTATGTCTGTGTAGTTCAGTAAATAATATTTCTATTCTTGTTTCTATGTCTATATAGTTCAGTAAATAATATTTCTATTCTTGTTTCTATGTCTGTGTAGTTCAGTAAATAATATTTCTATTCTTGTTTCTATGTCTGTGTAGTTCAGTAAATAATATTTCTATTCTTGTTTCTATGTCTGTGTAGTTCAGTAAATAATATTTCTATTCTTGTTTCTATGTCTGTGTAGTTCAGTAAATAATATTTCTATTCTTGTTTCTATGTCTGTGTAGTTCAGTAAATAATATTTCTATTCTTGTTTCTATGTCTGTGTAGTTCAGTAAATAATATTTCTATTCTTGTTTCTATGTCTGTGTAGTTCAGTAAATAATATTTCTATTCTTGTTTCTATGTCTGTGTAGTTCAGTAAATAATATTTCTATTCTTGTTTCTATGTCTGTGTAGTTCAGTAAATAATATTTCTATTCTTGTTTCTATGTCTGTTAGTTCAGTAAATAATATTTCTATTCTTGTTTCTATGTCTGTGTAGTTCAGTAAATAATATTTCTATTCTTGTTTCTATGTCTGTGTAGTTCAGTAAATAATATTTCTATTCTTGTTTCTATGTCTGTGTAGTTCAGTAAATAATATTTCTATTCTTGTTTCTATGTCTGTGTAGTTCAGTAAATAATATTTCTATTCTTGTTTCTATGTCTATATAGTTCAGTAAATAATATTTCTATTCTTGTTTCTATGTCTGTGTAGTTCAGTAAATAATATTTCTATTCTTGTTTCTATGTCTGTGTAGTTCAGTAAATAATATTTCTATTCTTGTTTCTATGTCTATATAGTTCAGTAAATAATATTTCTATTCTTGTTTCTATGTCTGTGTAGTTCAGTAAATAATATTTCTATTCTTGTTTCTATGTCTGTGTAGTTCAGTAAATAATATTTCTATTCTTGTTTCTATGTCTGTGTAGTTCAGTAAATAATATTTCTATTCTTGTTTCTATGTCTGTGTAGTTCAGTAAATAATATTTCTATTCTTGTTTCTATGTCTGTGTAGTTCAGTAAATAATATTTCTATTCTTGTTTCTATGTCTGTGTAGTTCAGTAAATAATATTTCTATTCTTGTTTCTATGTCTATATAGTTCAGTAAATAATATTTCTATTCTTGTTTCTATGTCTGTATAGTTCAGTAAATAATATTTCTATTCTTGTTTCTATGTCTGTGTAGTTCAGTAAATAATATTTCTATTCTTGTTTCTATGTCTGTATAGTTCAGTAAATAATATTTCTATTCTTGTTTCTATGTCTGTGTAGTTCAGTAAATAATATTTCTATTCTTGTTTCTATGTCTGTGTAGTTCAGTAAATAATATTTCTATTCTTGTTTCTATGTCTGTGTAGTTCAGTAAATAATATTTCTATTCTTGTTTCTATGTCTGTGTAGTTCAGTAAATAATATTTCTATTCTTGTTTCTATGTCTGTTCAGTAGTTCAGTAAATAATATTTCTATTCTTGTTTCTATGTCTGTGTAGTTCAGTAAATAATATTTCTATTCTTGTTTCTATGTCTGTGTAGTTCAGTAAATAATATTTCTATTCTTGTTTCTATGTCTGTGTAGTTCAGTAAATAATATTTCTATTCTTGTTTCTATGTCTGTATAGTTCAGTAAATAATATTTCTATTCTTGTTTCTATGTCTATATAGTTCAGTAAATAATATTTCTATTCTTGTTTCTATGTCTGTGTAGTTCAGTAAATAATATTTCTATTCTTGTTTCTATGTCTGTGTAGTTCAGTAAATAATATTTCTATTCTTGTTTCTATGTCTGTGTAGTTCAGTAAATAATATTTCTATTCTTGTTTCTATGTCTGTGTAGTTCAGTAAATAATATTTCTATTCTTGTTTCTATGTCTGTGTAGTTCAGTAAATAATATTTCTATTCTTGTTTCTATGTCTGTATAGTTCAGTAAATAATATTTCTATTCTTGTTTCTATGTCTGTGTAGTTCAGTAAATAATATTTCTATTCTTGTTTCTATGTCTGTGTAGTTCAGTAAATAATATTTCTATTCTTGTTTCTATGTCTGTGTAGTTCAGTAAATAATATTTCTATTCTTGTTTCTATGTCTGTGTAGTTCAGTAAATAATATTTCTATTCTTGTTTCTATGTCTGTATAGTTCAGTAAATAATATTTCTATTCTTGTTTCTATGTCTGTGTAGTTCAGTAAATAATATTTCTATTCTTGTTTCTATGTCTGTGTAGTTCAGTAAATAATATTTCTATTCTTGTTTCTATGTCTGTGTAGTTCAGTAAATAATATTTCTATTCTTGTTTCTATGTCTGTGTAGTTCAGTAAATAATATTTCTATTCTTGTTTCTATGTCTGTGTAGTTCAGTAAATAATATTTCTATTCTTGTTTCTATGTCTGTGTAGTTCAGTAAATAATATTTCTATTCTTGTTTCTATGTCTGTATAGTTCAGTAAATAATATTTCTATTCTTGTTTCTATGTCTATATAGTTCAGTAAATAATATTTCTATTCTTGTTTCTATGTCTATATAGTTCAGTAAATAATATTTCTATTCTTGTTTCTATGTCTGTGTAGTTCAGTAAATAATATTTCTATTCTTGTTTCTATGTCTGTGTAGTTCAGTAAATAATATTTCTATTCTTGTTTCTATGTCTGTGTAGTTCAGTAAATAATATTTCTATTCTTGTTTCTATGTCTGTGTAGTTCAGTAAATAATATTTCTATTCTTGTTTCTATGTCTGTGTAGTTCAGTAAATAATATTTCTATTCTTGTTTCTATGTCTGTGTAGTTCAGTAAATAATATTTCTATTCTTGTTTCTATGTCTATATAGTTCAGTAAATAATATTTCTATTCTTGTTTCTATGTCTGTGTAGTTCAGTAAATAATATTTCTATTCTTGTTTCTATGTCTGTGTAGTTCAGTAAATAATATTTCTATTCTTGTTTCTATGTCTGTGTAGTTCAGTAAATAATATTTCTATTCTTGTTTCTATGTCTGTGTAGTTCAGTAAATAATATTTCTATTCTTGTTTCTATGTCTGTGTAGTTCAGTAAATAATATTTCTATTCTTGTTTCTATGTCTGTGTAGTTCAGTAAATAATATTTCTATTCTTGTTTCTATGTCTGTGTAGTTCAGTAAATAATATTTCTATTCTTGTTTCTATGTCTGTGTAGTTCAGTAAATAATATTTCTATTCTTGTTTCTATGTCTGTGTAGTTCAGTAAATAATATTTCTATTCTTGTTTCTATGTCTGTATAGTTCAGTAAATAATATTTCTATTCTTGTTTCTATGTCTGTGTAGTTCAGTAAATAATATTTCTATTCTTGTTTCTATGTCTGTGTAGTTCAGTAAATAATATTTCTATTCTTGTTTCTATGTCTGTGTAGTTCAGTAAATAATATTTCTATTCTTGTTTCTATGTCTGTGTAGTTCAGTAAATAATATTTCTATTCTTGTTTCTATGTCTATATAGTTCAGTAAATAATATTTCTATTCTTGTTTCTATGTCTATGTAGTTCAGTAAATAATATTTCTATTCTTGTTTCTATGTCTGTGTAGTTCAGTAAATAATATTTCTATTCTTGTTTCTATGTCTGTGTAGTTCAGTAAATAATATTTCTATTCTTGTTTCTATGTCTGTGTAGTTCAGTAAATAATATTTCTATTCTTGTTTCTATGTCTGTGTAGTTCAGTAAATAATATTTCTATTCTTGTTTCTATGTCTGTGTAGTTCAGTAAATAATATTTCTATTCTTGTTTCTATGTCTGTGTAGTTCAGTAAATAATATTTCTATTCTTGTTTCTATGTCTGTATAGTTCAGTAAATAATATTTCTATTCTTGTTTCTATGTCTGTATAGTTCAGTAAATAATATTTCTATTCTTGTTTCTATGTCTGTGTAGTTCAGTAAATAATATTTCTATTCTTGTTTCTATGTCTGTATAGTTCAGTAAATAATATTTCTATTCTTGTTTCTATGTCTGTATAGTTCAGTAAATAATATTTCTATTCTTGTTTCTATGTCTGTATAGTTCAGTAAATAATATTTCTATTCTTGTTTCTATGTCTGTGTAGTTCAGTAAATAATATTTCTATTCTTGTTTCTATGTCTGTGTAGTTCAGTAAATAATATTTCTATTCTTGTTTCTATGTCTGTGTAGTTCAGTAAATAATATTTCTATTCTTGTTTCTATGTCTGTGTAGTTCAGTAAATAATATTTCTATTCTTGTTTCTATGTCTGTGTAGTTCAGTAAATAATATTTCTATTCTTGTTTCTATGTCTGTATAGTTCAGTAAATAATATTTCTATTCTTGTTTCTATGTCTGTGTAGTTCAGTAAATAATATTTCTATTCTTGTTTCTATGTCTGTGTAGTTCAGTAAATAATATTTCTATTCTTGTTTCTATGTCTGTGTAGTTCAGTAAATAATATTTCTATTCTTGTTTCTATGTCTGTGTAGTTCAGTAAATAATATTTCTATTCTTGTTTCTATGTCTGTGTAGTTCAGTAAATAATATTTCTATTCTTGTTTCTATGTCTGTAATTCAGTAAATAATATTTCTATTCTTGTTTCTATGTCTGTGTAGTTCAGTAAATAATATTTCTATTCTTGTTTCTATGTCTGTCTGTAGTTCAGTAAATAATATTTCTATTCTTGTTTCTATGTCTGTGTAGTTCAGTAAATAATATTTCTATTCTTGTTTCTATGTCTGTGTAGTTCAGTAAATAATATTTCTATTCTTGTTTCTATGTCTGTGTAGTTCAGTAAATAATATTTCTATTCTTGTTTCTATGTCTGTGTAGTTCAGTAAATAATATTTCTATTCTTGTTTCTATGTCTATATAGTTCAGTAAATAATATTTCTATTCTTGTTTCTATGTCTGTGTAGTTCAGTAAATAATATTTCTATTCTTGTTTCTATGTCTGTGTAGTTCAGTAAATAATATTTCTATTCTTGTTTCTATGTCTGTGTAGTTCAGTAAATAATATTTCTATTCTTGTTTCTATGTCTGTGTAGTTCAGTAAATAATATTTCTATTCTTGTTTCTATGTCTATATAGTTCAGTAAATAATATTTCTATTCTTGTTTCTATGTCTGTGTAGTTCAGTAAATAATATTTCTATTCTTGTTTCTATGTCTGTGTAGTTCAGTAAATAATATTTCTATTCTTGTATGTCTGTATAGTTCAGTAAATAATATTTCTATTCTTGTTTCTATGTCTGTATAGTTCAGTAAATAATATTTCTATTCTTGTTTCTATGTCTGTGTAGTTCAGTAAATAATATTTCTATTCTTGTTTCTATGTCTGTATAGTTCAGTAAATAATATTTCTATTCTTGTTTCTATGTCTGTGTAGTTCAGTAAATAATATTTCTATTCTTGTTTCTATGTCTGTGTAGTTCAGTAAATAATATTTCTATTCTTGTTTCTATGTCTGTGTAGTTCAGTAAATAATATTTCTATTCTTGTTTCTATGTCTGTGTAGTTCAGTAAATAATATTTCTATTCTTGTTTCTATGTCTGTGTAGTTCAGTAAATAATATTTCTATTCTTGTTTCTATGTCTATATAGTTCAGTAAATAATATTTCTATTCTTGTTTCTATGTCTGTGTAGTTCAGTAAATAATATTTCTATTCTTGTTTCTATGTCTGTGTAGTTCAGTAAATAATATTTCTATTCTTGTTTCTATGTCTGTGTAGTTCAGTAAATAATATTTCTATTCTTGTTTCTATGTCTGTATAGTTCAGTAAATAATATTTCTATTCTTGTTTCTATGTCTGTGTAGTTCAGTAAATAATATTTCTATTCTTGTTTCTATGTCTGTGTAGTTCAGTAAATAATATTTCTATTCTTGTTTCTATGTCTATATAGTTCAGTAAATAATATTTCTATTCTTGTTTCTATGTCTGTGTAGTTCAGTAAATAATATTTCTATTCTTGTTTCTATGTCTGTGTAGTTCAGTAAATAATATTTCTATTCTTGTTTCTATGTCTGTATAGTTCAGTAAATAATATTTCTATTCTTGTTTCTATGTCTGTGTAGTTCAGTAAATAATATTTCTATTCTTGTTTCTATGTCTGTGTAGTTCAGTAAATAATATTTCTATTCTTGTTTCTATGTCTGTGTAGTTCAGTAAATAATATTTCTATTCTTGTTTCTATGTCTATATAGTTCAGTAAATAATATTTCTATTCTTGTTTCTATGTCTGTGTAGTTCAGTAAATAATATTTCTATTCTTGTTTCTATGTCTGTGTAGTTCAGTAAATAATATTTCTATTCTTGTTTCTATGTCTGTGTAGTTCAGTAAATAATATTTCTATTCTTGTTTCTATGTCTGTGTAGTTCAGTAAATAATATTTCTATTCTTGTTTCTATGTCTGTGTAGTTCAGTAAATAATATTTCTATTCTTGTTTCTATGTCTGTGTAGTTCAGTAAATAATATTTCTATTCTTGTTTCTATGTCTGTGTAGTTCAGTAAATAATATTTCTATTCTTGTTTCTATGTCTGTGTAGTTCAGTAAATAATATTTCTATTCTTGTTTCTATGTCTGTGTAGTTCAGTAAATAATATTTCTATTCTTGTTTCTATGTCTATATAGTTCAGTAAATAATATTTCTATTCTTGTTTCTATGTCTATATAGTTCAGTAAATAATATTTCTATTCTTGTTTCTATGTCTGTGTAGTTCAGTAAATAATATTTCTATTCTTGTTTCTATGTCTGTGTAGTTCAGTAAATAATATTTCTATTCTTGTTTCTATGTCTGTGTAGTTCAGTAAATAATATTTCTATTCTTGTTTCTATGTCTGTGTAGTTCAGTAAATAATATTTCTATTCTTGTTTCTATGTCTGTATAGTTCAGTAAATAATATTTCTATTCTTGTTTCTATGTCTGTGTAGTTCAGTAAATAATATTTCTATTCTTGTTTCTATGTCTGTGTAGTTCAGTAAATAATATTTCTATTCTTGTTTCTATGTCTGTGTAGTTCAGTAAATAATATTTCTATTCTTGTTTCTATGTCTGTGTAGTTCAGTAAATAATATTTCTATTCTTGTTTCTATGTCTGTGTAGTTCAGTAAATAATATTTCTATTCTTGTTTCTATGTCTGTGTAGTTCAGTAAATAATATTTCTATTCTTGTTTCTATGTCTGTGTAGTTCAGTAAATAATATTTCTATTCTTGTTTCTATGTCTATATAGTTCAGTAAATAATATTTCTATTCTTGTTTCTATGTCTGTGTAGTTCAGTAAATAATATTTCTATTCTTGTTTCTATGTCTGTGTAGTTCAGTAAATAATATTTCTATTCTTGTTTCTATGTCTGTGTAGTTCAGTAAATAATATTTCTATTCTTGTTTCTATGTCTGTGTAGTTCAGTAAATAATATTTCTATTCTTGTTTCTATGTCTGTGTAGTTCAGTAAATAATATTTCTATTCTTGTTTCTATGTCTGTGTAGTTCAGTAAATAATATTTCTATTCTTGTTTCTATGTCTGTGTAGTTCAGTAAATAATATTTCTATTCTTGTTTCTATGTCTGTGTAGTTCAGTAAATAATATTTCTATTCTTGTTTCTATGTCTGTGTAGTTCAGTAAATAATATTTCTATTCTTGTTTCTATGTCTGTGTAGTTCAGTAAATAATATTTCTATTCTTGTTTCTATGTCTGTGTAGTTCAGTAAATAATATTTCTATTCTTGTTTCTATGTCTGTGTAGTTCAGTAAATAATATTTCTATTCTTGTTTCTATGTCTATATAGTTCAGTAAATAATATTTCTATTCTTGTTTCTATGTCTGTGTAGTTCAGTAAATAATATTTCTATTCTTGTTTCTATGTCTGTGTAGTTCAGTAAATAATATTTCTATTCTTGTTTCTATGTCTGTATAGTTCAGTAAATAATATTTCTATTCTTGTTTCTATGTCTATATAGTTCAGTAAATAATATTTCTATTCTTGTTTCTATGTCTGTGTAGTTCAGTAAATAATATTTCTATTCTTGTTTCTATGTCTATATAGTTCAGTAAATAATATTTCTATTCTTGTTTCTATGTCTGTGTAGTTCAGTAAATAATATTTCTATTCTTGTTTCTATGTCTGTGTAGTTCAGTAAATAATATTTCTATTCTTGTTTCTATGTCTGTGTAGTTCAGTAAATAATATTTCTATTCTTGTTTCTATGTCTATATAGTTCAGTAAATAATATTTCTATTCTTGTTTCTATGTCTGTATAGTTCAGTAAATAATATTTCTATTCTTGTTTCTATGTCTGTGTAGTTCAGTAAATAATATTTCTATTCTTGTTTCTATGTCTGTGTAGTTCAGTAAATAATATTTCTATTCTTGTTTCTATGTCTGTGTAGTTCAGTAAATAATATTTCTATTCTTGTTTCTATGTCTATATAGTTCAGTAAATAATATTTCTATTCTTGTTTCTATGTCTGTATAGTTCAGTAAATAATATTTCTATTCTTGTTTCTATGTCTGTGTAGTTCAGTAAATAATATTTCTATTCTTGTTTCTATGTCTGTGTAGTTCAGTAAATAATATTTCTATTCTTGTTTCTATGTCTGTGTCTGTAATATTTCTATTCTTGTTTCTATGTCTGTGTAGTTCAGTAAATATATTCTATTCTTGTTTCTATGTCTGTGTAGTTCAGTAAATAATATTTCTATTCTTGTTTCTATGTCTGTGTAGTTCAGTAAATAATATTTCTATTCTTGTTTCTATGTCTGTGTAGTTCAGTAAATAATATTTCTATTCTTGTTTCTATGTCTGTATAGTTCAGTAAATAATATTTCTATTCTTGTTTCTATGTCTATTTCTATGTCTGTGTAGTTCAGTAAATAATATTTCTATTCTTGTTTCTATGTCTATATAGTTCAGTAAATAATATTTCTATTCTTGTTTCTATGTCTGTGTAGTTCAGTAAATAATATTTCTATTCTTGTTTCTATGTCTGTGTAGTTCAGTAAATAATATTTCTATTCTTGTTTCTATGTCTGTGTAGTTCAGTAAATAATATTTCTATTCTTGTTTCTATGTCTGTGTAGTTCAGTAAATAATATTTCTATTCTTGTTTCTATGTCTGTGTAGTTCAGTAAATAATATTTCTATTCTTGTTTCTATGTCTGTGTAGTTCAGTAAATAATATTTCTATTCTTGTTTCTATGTCTGTGTAGTTCAGTAAATAATATTTCTATTCTTGTTTCTATGTCTGTGTAGTTCAGTAAATAATATTTCTATTCTTGTTTCTATGTCTGTGTAGTTCAGTAAATAATATTTCTATTCTTGTTTCTATGTCTTTATAGTTCAGTAAATAATATTTCTATTCTTGTTTCTATGTCTATATAGTTCAGTAAATAATATTTCTATTCTTGTTTCTATGTCTGTGTAGTTCAGTAAATAATATTTCTATTCTTGTTTCTATGTCTGTGTAGTTCAGTAAATAATATTTCTATTCTTGTTTCTATGTCTATATAGTTCAGTAAATAATATTTCTATTCTTGTTTCTATGTCTGTGTAGTTCAGTAAATAATATTTCTATTCTTGTTTCTATGTCTGTGTAGTTCAGTAAATAATATTTCTATTCTTGTTTCTATGTCTGTGTAGTTCAGTAAATAATATTTCTATTCTTGTTTCTATGTCTGTGTAGTTCAGTAAATAATATTTCTATTCTTGTTTCTATGTCTGTGTAGTTCAGTAAATAATATTTCTATTCTTGTTTCTATGTCTGTGTAGTTCAGTAAATAATATTTCTATTCTTGTTTCTATGTCTATATAGTTCAGTAAATAATATTTCTATTCTTGTTTCTATGTCTGTATAGTTCAGTAAATAATATTTCTATTCTTGTTTCTATGTCTATGTAGTTCAGTAAATAATATTTCTATTCTTGTTTCTATGTCTATATAGTTCAGTAAATAATATTTCTATTCTTGTTTCTATGTCTGTATAGTTCAGTAAATAATATTTCTATTCTTGTTTCTATGTCTGTGTAGTTCAGTAAATAATATTTCTATTCTTGTTTCTATGTCTGTGTAGTTCAGTAAATAATATTTCTATTCTTGTTTCTATGTCTGTGTAGTTCAGTAAATAATATTTCTATTCTTGTTTCTATGTCTGTGTAGTTCAGTAAATAATATTTCTATTCTTGTTTCTATGTCTGTGTAGTTCAGTAAATAATATTTCTATTCTTGTTTCTATGTCTGTGTAGTTCAGTAAATAATATTTCTATTCTTGTTTCTATGTCTGTGTAGTTCAGTAAATAATATTTCTATTCTTGTTTCTATGTCTGTGTAGTTCAGTAAATAATATTTCTATTCTTGTTTCTATGTCTGTGTAGTTCAGTAAATAATATTTCTATTCTTGTTTCTATGTCTGTGTAGTTCAGTAAATAATATTTCTATTCTTGTTTCTATGTCTGTGTAGTTCAGTAAATAATATTTCTATTCTTGTTTCTATGTCTATATAGTTCAGTAAATAATATTTCTATTCTTGTTTCTATGTCTGTGTAGTTCAGTAAATAATATTTCTATTCTTGTTTCTATGTCTGTGTAGTTCAGTAAATAATATTTCTATTCTTGTTTCTATGTCTGTGTAGTTCAGTAAATAATATTTCTATTCTTGTTTCTATGTCTATATAGTTCAGTAAATAATATTTCTATTCTTGTTTCTATGTCTGTATAGTTCAGTAAATAATATTTCTATTCTTGTTTCTATGTCTGTATAGTTCAGTAAATAATATTTCTATTCTTGTTTCTATGTCTGTATAGTTCAGTAAATAATATTTCTATTCTTGTTTCTATGTCTTGTTTCTATAGTTCAGTAAATAATATTTCTATTCTTGTTTCTATGTCTGTGTAGTTCAGTAAATAATATTTCTATTCTTGTTTCTATGTCTGTAGTTCAGTAAATAATATTTCTATTCTTGTTCAGTAAATAATATTTCTATTCTTGTTTCTATGTCTATATAGTTCAGTAAATAATATTTCTATTCTTGTTTCTATGTCTATGTAGTTCAGTAAATAATATTTCTATTCTTGTTTCTATGTCTGTGTAGTTCAGTAAATAATATTTCTATTCTTGTTTCTATGTCTATATAGTTCAGTAAATAATATTTCTATTCTTGTTTCTATGTCTGTGTAGTTCAGTAAATAATATTTCTATTCTTGTTTCTATGTCTGTGTAGTTCAGTAAATAATATTTCTATTCTTGTTTCTATGTCTGTATAGTTCAGTAAATAATATTTCTATTCTTGTTTCTATGTCTGTGTAGTTCAGTAAATAATATTTCTATTCTTGTTTCTATGTCTGTGTAGTTCAGTAAATAATATTTCTATTCTTGTTTCTATGTCTGTGTAGTTCAGTAAATAATATTTCTATTCTTGTTTCTATGTCTGTGTAGTTCAGTAAATAATATTTCTATTCTTGTTTCTATGTCTATATAGTTCAGTAAATAATATTTCTATTCTTGTTTCTATGTCTGTTCAGTAAATAATATTTCTATTCTTGTTTCTATGTCTGTATAGTTCAGTAAATAATATTTCTATTCTTGTTTCTATGTCTGTGTAGTTCAGTAAATAATATTTCTATTCTTGTTTCTATGTCTATATAGTTCAGTAAATAATATTTCTATTCTTGTTTCTATGTCTGTATAGTTCAGTAAATAATATTTCTATTCTTGTTTCTATGTCTGTGTAGTTCAGTAAATAATATTTCTATTCTTGTTTCTATGTCTGTGTAGTTCAGTAAATAATATTTCTATTCTTGTTTCTATGTCTGTGTAGTTCAGTAAATAATATTTCTATTCTTGTTTCTATGTCTGTGTAGTTCAGTAAATAATATTTCTATTCTTGTTAAATAATATTTCTATTCTTGTTTCTGTCTGTGTAGTTCAGTAAATAATATTTCTATTCTTGTTTCTATGTCTGTGTAGTTCAGTAAATAATATTTCTATTCTTGTTTCTATGTCTGTGTAGTTCAGTAAATAATATTTCTATTCTTGTTTCTATGTCTATGTAGTTCAGTAAATAATATTTCTATTCTTGTTTCTATGTCTGTGTAGTTCAGTAAATAATATTTCTATTCTTGTTTCTATGTCTGTGTAGTTCAGTAAATAATATTTCTATTCTTGTTTCTATGTCTGTGTAGTTCAGTAAATAATATTTCTATTCTTGTTTCTATGTCTGTGTAGTTCAGTAAATAATATTTCTATTCTTGTTTCTATGTCTGTGTAGTTCAGTAAATAATATTTCTATTCTTGTTTCTATGTCTGTGTAGTTCAGTAAATAATATTTCTATTCTTGTTTCTATGTCTATATAGTTCAGTAAATAATATTTCTATTCTTGTTTCTATGTCTGTCTGTAGTTCAGTAAATAATATTTCTATTCTTGTTTCTATGTCTGTGTAGTTCAGTAAATAATATTTCTATTCTTGTTTCTATGTCTGTGTAGTTCAGTAAATAATATTTCTATTCTTGTTTCTATGTCTGTATAGTTCAGTAAATAATATTTCTATTCTTGTTTCTATGTCTGTGTAGTTCAGTAAATAATATTTCTATTCTTGTTTCTATGTCTGTGTAGTTCAGTAAATAATATTTCTATTCTTGTTTCTATGTCTATATAGTTCAGTAAATAATATTTCTATTCTTGTTTCTATGTCTATATAGTTCAGTAAATAATATTTCTATTCTTGTTTCTATGTCTATATAGTTCAGTAAATAATATTTCTATTCTTGTTTCTATGTCTATATAGTTCAGTAAATAATATTTCTATTCTTGTTTCTATGTCTGTGTAGTTCAGTAAATAATATTTCTATTCTTGTTTCTATGTCTGTGTAGTTCAGTAAATAATATTTCTATTCTTGTTTCTATGTCTATATAGTTCAGTAAATAATATTTCTATTCTTGTTTCTATGTCTGTGTAGTTCAGTAAATAATATTTCTATTCTTGTTTCTATGTCTGTGTAGTTCAGTAAATAATATTTCTATTCTTGTTTCTATGTCTGTGTAGTTCAGTAAATAATATTTCTATTCTTGTTTCTATGTCTGTGTAGTTCAGTAAATAATATTTCTATTCTTGTTTCTATGTCTGTGTAGTTCAGTAAATAATATTTCTATTCTTGTTTCTATGTCTATATAGTTCAGTAAATAATATTTCTATTCTTGTTTCTATGTCTGTGTAGTTCAGTAAATAATATTTCTATTCTTGTTTCTATGTCTGTGTAGTTCAGTAAATAATATTTCTATTCTTGTTTCTATGTCTGTGTAGTTCAGTAAATAATATTTCTATTCTTGTTTCTATGTCTGTGTAGTTCAGTAAATAATATTTCTATTCTTGTTTCTATGTCTGTGTAGTTCAGTAAATAATATTTCTATTCTTGTTTCTATGTCTGTGTAGTTCAGTAAATAATATTTCTATTCTTGTTTCTATGTCTATATAGTTCAGTAAATAATATTTCTATTCTTGTTTCTATGTCTATATAGTTCAGTAAATAATATTTCTATTCTTGTTTCTATGTCTGTATAGTTCAGTAAATAATATTTCTATTCTTGTTTCTATGTCTATATAGTTCAGTAAATAATATTTCTATTCTTGTTTCTATGTCTGTATAGTTCAGTAAATAATATTTCTATTCTTGTTTCTATGTCTATATAGTTCAGTAAATAATATTTCTATTCTTGTTTCTATGTCTGTATAGTTCAGTAAATAATATTTCTATTCTTGTTTCTATGTCTGTGTAGTTCAGTAAATAATATTTCTATTCTTGTTTCTATGTCTGTGTAGTTCAGTAAATAATATTTCTATTCTTGTTTCTATGTCTGTGTAGTTCAGTAAATAATATTTCTATTCTTGTTTCTATGTCTATATAGTTCAGTAAATAATATTTCTATTCTTGTTTCTATGTCTATATAGTTCAGTAAATAATATTTCTATTCTTGTTTCTATGTCTGTATAGTTCAGTAAATAATATTTCTATTCTTGTTTCTATGTCTGTGTAGTTCAGTAAATAATATTTCTATTCTTGTTTCTATGTCTGTGTAGTTCAGTAAATAATATTTCTATTCTTGTTTCTATGTCTATATAGTTCAGTAAATAATATTTCTATTCTTGTTTCTATGTCTATGTAGTTCAGTAAATAATATTTCTATTCTTGTTTCTATGTCTATATAGTTCAGTAAATAATATTTCTATTCTTGTTTCTATGTCTGTGTAGTTCAGTAAATAATATTTCTATTCTTGTTTCTATGTCTGTGTAGTTCAGTAAATAATATTTCTATTCTTGTTTCTATGTCTATATAGTTCAGTAAATAATATTTCTATTCTTGTTTCTATGTCTATATAGTTCAGTAAATAATATTTCTATTCTTGTTTCTATGTCTATATAGTTCAGTAAATAATATTTCTATTCTTGTTTCTATGTCTGTATAGTTCAGTAAATAATATTTCTATTCTTGTTTCTATGTCTATATAGTTCAGTAAATAATATTTCTATTCTTGTTTCTATGTCTGTGTAGTTCAGTAAATAATATTTCTATTCTTGTTTCTATGTCTGTGTAGTTCAGTAAATAATATTTCTATTCTTGTTTCTATGTCTATATAGTTCAGTAAATAATATTTCTATTCTTGTTTCTATGTCTGTGTAGTTCAGTAAATAATATTTCTATTTTTCTTTCTATGTCTGTGTAGTTCAGTAAATAATATTTCTATTCTTGTTTCTATGTCTGTGTAGTTCAGTAAATAATATTTCTATTCTTGTTTCTATGTCTGTGTAGTTCAGTAAATAATATTTCTATTCTTGTTTCTATGTCTGTGTAGTTCAGTAAATAATATTTCTATTCTTGTTTCTATGTCTATATAGTTCAGTAAATAATATTTCTATTCTTGTTTCTATGTCTATATAGTTCAGTAAATAATATTTCTATTCTTGTTTCTATGTCTATAAAGTTCAGTAAATAATATTTCTATTCTTGTTTCTATGTCTATATAGTTCAGTAAATAATATTTCTATTCTTGTTTCTATGTCTGTGTAGTTCAGTAAATAATATTTCTATTCTTGTTTCTATGTCTATATAGTTCAGTAAATAATATTTCTATTCTTGTTTCTATGTCTGTGTAGTTCAGTAAATAATATTTCTATTCTTGTTTCTATGTCTATATAGTTCAGTAAATAATATTTCTATTCTTGTTTCTATGTCTGTGTAGTTCAGTAAATAATATTTCTATTCTTGTTTCTATGTCTATATAGTTCAGTAAATAATATTTCTATTCTTGTTTCTATGTCTATATAGTTCAGTAAATAATATTTCTATTCTTGTTTCTATGTCTATATAGTTCAGTAAATAATATTTCTATTCTTGTTTCTATGTCTATATAGTTCAGTAAATAATATTTCTATTCTTGTTTCTATGTCTATATAGTTCAGTAAATAATATTTCTATTCTTGTTTCTATGTCTATATAGTTCAGTAAATAATATTTCTATTCTTGTTTCTATGTCTATATAGTTCAGTAAATAATATTTCTATTCTTGTTTCTATGTCTGTGTAGTTCAGTAAATAATATTTCTATTCTTGTTTCTATGTCTATATAGTTCAGTAAATAATATTTCTATTCTTGTTTCTATGTCTGTGTAGTTTAGTAAATAACGTTTTGTCTCAATTCCTGTTTCATTGCAACTCGTGTTTCTTGATGTAAATATTGCTTACAGCAGTTTTAATACAGTATTATATCCATTCTGTCTGATAGCTTAAACTGAATTTTGGCAATATCTAATAGCAGGTAAGTAATTTCATGATTTTAAAGAATGTCTTACGAGCAGGTAAGTAATCTCATGATTTCAAACAATGTGCTACCAGCAGGTAAGTAATTTTATGATTTTAAAGAATGTCTTACGAGCAGGTAAGTAATCTCATGATTTCAAACAATGTCCTACCAGCAGGTAAGTAATTTCATGATTTCTAACATTGTCCTACCAGCAGGAAAGTAATTTAATGATTTCTAACAATGTCCTACCAGCAGGTAAGTAACATTTTCTCAATTATTTGCTATACTTAATTATATGCAGGTTTTCTCACACTCTGTTTTAAAATGAAAGGTTTATATTAATCGAAGTTAAAAATGCAAAACGATTCCAAGTTAATCACCAGATAATTATAGAGAACATTGTGAGGGAATGTCCAATTAAATTAGAAAAATCACTTGATATTGGTAAGGTGATTTGGAATATCTGATAATAAGAGGTTAATTTAGTCAAAAGGCGTTTGATCACGACAAGTTAACTTGGTGGAAATTATACACAACTTCTATATATTTAAGGTAATACTGGAAGTATCTATAATAATGTAACATAAAGTCGGTAAAGTAACCTCAGGTATTGCATACACTACTCCTGTACATATGATGTAATATAGAATGTCTGTACAAATATTTAACGTCAGGCATGGCCAGGTGGTTAACCCATTAGACTCATAATCGGGGGATCAAGGGGTTGAATCCCCGTCATACCAAACATGCTCACCCTTTCAGCCATGAGGGCTTTATAATGTAACGGTCAATCCCACTATTCGTTGATAAAAGAGTATCCCAAGAGTTGGCGGTGGGTGGTGATGACTAGCTGTCTTCCCTTTAGTCTTCCACTGCTAAATTAGGGACGACTAGCACTGATAGCCCTCGTGTAGCTTTGCGCGAAATTCAAAAGAAAGTTTGCACGAAAATGTAAGGTCAGACATAGCCAGGTGGTTAAGCCACTAGACTCATAATCTGAGTATCATAGGTTCTAATTTCCGTCGTACCAGACATGCTCGCCCTTTCAGGCATGTGGTGTTATAATGTTACGGTCAATCCCACTATTCATTGATAAAAGAAAAGCTCAAAGGATTGCAATGGGTGGTGATGACTAGCTGCCTTTCCTCTAGTCTTATACTGCTAATTTATATATATTAGAAATAAAACAGATAAATGTTTGAACACAATTTTCTGAAAACATTTCAGGTCTGTACTTATAAAACTAATCTGAGTTGTTTTTATTAGTTCAACAAAAGTTCTTTTAATCCAGTTTATAACTGCTTCTGTGTGTCTGTCTGTGTAGTTCAATGAATAATGTTTCTATTATTGTTTCTATATCTATATACTTCAATGAATAACATTTCTATTCATATTTCTATGTGTATATAGTTCAGTGAATATCGTTTCATATTTATTATTGTTTCTGTGTGTATATAGTTCGGTGAATTTCGTTTCATTTCTATTCTTGTTTCTTTGTGTATATAGTTCAGTGAATATCGTTTCATTTCTATTCTTGTTTCTATGTCTATGTAGTTCAGTGAATATCGTTTCATTTCTATTCTTATTTCTAGGTCTGTGTAGTTCAGTAAATAACGTTTTCAATATCATTCCAACTCTTGATGTAACTAACGCTTACAGCAGTTTTAATACAGTATTATATTGATAGCTTAAACTGATTTTTGACAATATCTTATAGCAGGTAAGTAATTTCATGATTTCTAACAATCTCCTACCAGCAGGTAAGTAATTTTATGATTTCAAACAATGTCCCACCAGCAGGTAAGTAATTTCATGATTTCTAACAATGTCCAACCAGCAAGTAAGTAATTTCATGATTCCTATCAATGTCCCACCAGCAGGTAAGTAATTTCATGATTTCTAACAATGTCCTACCAGCAGGTAAGTAATTTCATGATTTCAAACAATGTACTAACAGCAGGTAAGTAATTTCATGATTTTAAACAATGTTTTACCAGCAGATAAGTAATTTCATGATTTCTAACAATGTCCTACCAGCAGGTAAGTAATTTCATGATTTCAAACAATGTACTAACAGCAGGTAAGTAATTTCATGATTTTAAACAATGTTTTACCAGCAGATAAGTAATTTCATGATTTATAACAATGTCCTACCAGCAGGTAAGTAATTTCATGATTTCTAACAATGTCCAACCAGCAAGTAAGTAATTTCATGATTTCTAACAATGTCCAACCAGCAAGTAAGTAATTTCATGATTTTAAACAATGTTTTACCAGCAGATAAGTAATTTCATGATTTATAACAATGTCCTACCAGCAGGTAAGTAATTTCATGATTTCTAACAATGTCCAACCAGCAAGTAAGCAATTTCATGATTTCAAACAATGTACTAACAGCAGGTAAGTAATTTCATGATTTTAAACAATGTTTTACCAGCAGATAAGTAATTTCATGATTTCTAACAATGTCCTACCAGCAGGTAAGCAATTTCATGATTTCAAACAATGTACTAACAGCAGGTAAGTAATTTCATGATTTTAAACAATGTTTTACCAGCAGATAAGTAATTTCATGATTTATAACAATGTCCTACCAGCAGGTAAGCAATTTCATGATTTCAAACAATATACTAACAGCAGGTAAGTAATTTCATGATTTTAAACAATGTTTTACCAGCAGATAAGTAATTTCATGATTTATAACAACGTCCCACCAGCAGGTAAGTAATTTCATGATTTCAAACAATGTACTACCAGCAGGTAAGCAATTTCATGATTTCAAACAATGTACTACCAGCAGGTAAGTAATTTCATGATTTTAAACAATGTCCCACCAGCAGGTAAGTAATTTCATGATTTCTAACAATGCCCACCAGCAGGTAAGTAATTTCATGATTTCTAACAATGTCCCACCAGCAGGTAAGTAATTTCATGATTTCTAACAATGTCCTACCAGCAGGTAAGTAATTTCATGATTTCTAACAATGTCCCGCCAGCAGGTAAGTAATTTCATGATTTCTAACAATGTCCTACCAGCAGGTAAGTACTTTCATGATTTCTAACAATGTCCTACCAGCAGGTAAGTAATTTCATGATTTCTAACAATATCCCACCAGCAGGTAAGCAATTTCATGATTTCAAACAATGTACTACCAGCAGGTAAGTAATTTCATGATTTTAAACAATGTCCCACCAGCAGGTAAGTAATTTCATGATTTCTAACAATGTCCCACCAACAGGTAAGCAATTTCATGATTTCTAACAATGCCCACCAGCAGATAAGTAATTTCATGATTTCTAACAATGTCCCACCAGCAAGTAAGTAATTTAATGATTTTTAACAATGTCCAACGAGCAAGTAAGTAATTTCATGATTTCTAACAATATCCCACCAGCAGGTAAGTAATTTCATGATTTCTAACAATGTCCTACCAGCAGGTAAGTAACTTTTTTCAGTTATTTGCTATACTTAATGATATGCAGGTTTTCTCACACTCTGTTTTAAAATGAAAGGTTTATATTATTTGAAGTTAAAAATGCAAAACGATTCCAAGTTAATCACCAGATAATTATAGAGAACATTGTGAGGGAATGTCCAATTAACTTAGAAAAATCACTTGATATTGGTAAGGTGATTTGGAATATCTGATAATAAGAGGTTAATTTAGTCAAAAGCCGTTTGATCACGACAAGTTAACTTAGTGGAAATTATACACAACTTCTATGTATTTAAGGTAATACTGGATGTATATATAATAATGTAACATAAAGTCGGTAAAGTAACCTCAGGTATTGCATACACTACTCCTGTACATATGATGTAATATAGAATGTCTGTACAAATATTTAACGTCAGGCATGGCCAGGTGGTTAAGCCACTAGACTCATAATCTGAGGATCGTAGGTTCGAATTTCCATCGTACCAAACATGCTCGCCCTTTCAGCCGTGGGGCGTTATAATGTGACGGTCAATCCCACTATTCGTTGGTAAAAGAGTAGCCCAAGAGTTGACGGTGGGTGGTGATGACTAGCTGCCTTTCCTCTAGTCTTATACTGCTAAATTAGGGACGGCTAGCGCAGATAGCTCTCGTGTAGCTTTGCGCGAAATTCAAACGAAAATGGAACATGAAATTCACCCAGGAATGTTATGTGTGCCATATATGTTTCTTCTATACCAGGAGGTAATCGTGAATTTTAATACACGATACGGTCTTATTCAATTACATTATTCAGCTCCACCAATAAGTAAACAGATAACGCACAAAATACATTAAAGTGTGGAACGAATATTTCGTTCTAATCAAGATGTTGCAAGCTCGTTCAAATAAAGGAGTTACGATACATCTATAAACCAGACTTAGTCTGTCCGTTTGATATAACCACGCTATCTTTTCTTAATTTGCAATACAACGTGCTAGGATTTCCATCTTAATCGGCTTAACAATGTAGAAAATTGGATAACGAACAGATACCATAACTTTGTTTATTTGTTTTGAATTTCACGAGACGAGGGCTATCTGCGATAGTCGTCCCTAATTTTGCAGTATAACACTAAAGAGAAGACAGCTAGTCATCACCATTCACCGCCAACTGTTGAGCAACTCAATGAATAATGAGATTGACCTTTACATTATAACGCCCCCACTGCTGAAAGGGCGAGAATTTTTTTGGTGCGACGCAGATTCGAACCGGCAACCCTCGGATTACGAGTTGAGTGTTTAAACCACCTGGATACGCCGGACCAAGATCGTAAGTCAAAGTCGACTTCAGCTGAAGATGATTTATCAGCTCACTTCATAAGCACGTGACAAAAATGTCTGGTAATCATTTCGCACACAGATAAATCATAATCCTAACTAAGTTACTTTATTGGAATTTCTGGTGTCTCGATGACTACAGAACTACTTCGTCCAAATTTCTTTTAGAAGTATCGAGAAATTACAAGAATTGGCGAATTTTCATACATTTAGCCACAGTAATGCATTAGCTCATAGCTCCATCTATTGAGCGATTTGATATACAGTTACGAACGCGGCTATTGAAGGTTCCGTCGTCTTTCTTAGTAAAAGTGGTTTACCAAATAAATATAGTTGTTGTTTTTTTATTTTTACGAGAGAAACAGAAACGTCACAAATATTACTATCAAATAAAACAGGACATAAAATAAACCAAAACTAATTTGTAACATTAAATAGAATTATTAATGACAATAATACGACCTCACCTCGTTAAACGAAATCATGAATATTTAAAAAATAACAAGGCTTTGCCTCGTTCCTTGTCATTGTCTGTCTCCTGTAGAATGTGTTCCCCGGTTGGACAACGGTAAGTTTACAGACTTACAAAACTAGACTGGTTCTAGTTCATTATTATTACCATGAATAGACTATAAGTGGCAATGGTACAACACAACATTATTATAAAGAGGATGGCTAGGTAGTATTGTTGGTTCTAGTTCATCATTATTATCATGAATAGACTATAAGTAAAAATGTTACAACACAACATTATTATAAAGAAGATGGCTAGGTAGTATTGTTGGTTCTAGTTCATCATTATTATCATGAATAGACTATAAGTAAAAATGTTACAACACAACATTATTATAAAGAAGATGGCTAGGTAGTATTGTTGGTTCTGGTTCATCATTATTACCATGAATAGACTATAAGTGACAATGGTACAACACAACATTATTATAAAGAAGATTGCTAGGTAGTATTGTTAGTTCTAGTTCATCATTATTATCATGAATAGACTATAAGTGACAATGGTACAACACAACATTATTATAAAGAAGATTGCTAGGTAGTATTGTTAGTTCTAGTTCATCATTATTATCATGAATAGACTATAAGTAAAAATGGTACAACACAACATTATTATAAAGAAGATGGCTAGGTAGTATTGTTGGTTCTAGTTCATCATTATTACCATGAATAGACTATAAGTGACAATGGTACAACACAACATTATTATAAAGAAGATTGCTAGGTAGTATTGTTGGTTCTAGTTCATCATTATTATCATGAATAGACTATAAGTAAAAATGGTACAACACAACATTATTATAAAGAAGATGGCTAGGTAGTATTGTTGGTTCTGGTTCATCATTATTACCATGAATAGACTATAAGTGACAATGGTACAACACAACATTATTATAAAGAAGATTGCTAGGTAGTATTGTTGGTTCTAGTTCATCATTATTACCATGAATAGACTATAAGTGACAATGGTACAACACAACATTATTATAAAGAAGATTGCTAGGTAGTATTGTTAGTTCTAGTTCATCATTATTATCATGAATAGACTATAAGTAAAAATGTTACAACACAACATTATTATAAAGAAGATTGCTAGGTAGTATTGTTGGTTCTAGTTCATCATTATTACCATGAATAGACTATAAGTGACAATGGTACAACACAATATTATTGTAAAGAAGATTGCTAGGTAGTATTGCTGGTTCTAACTCATCATTATTACTAGAATAGACGATATGTGACAATGGTGCATCACAACATTATTGTGTGGAAGGCGACGTAGTGGTTCCGCTGGATTCAAATCATAGAATATTCATATGAAAATGTTGTGAAAACCCAGAAAACAATAGAAAATGGCGAAAGAAAAGCCTTTCTTACATTCTACCATCTAATCTTCTCAAAACGGTAAATTGTCATAAAAATTAGTGCGATTTACACACTATAGTTAATTCAAAGCCTAATAATTTTAGAAATATAAACATAATTCAGAAAGTTACAAATTTCAGTCCATTAGCAGTAAAAGTCTGTTCCTTATGAGTGACATACATTCCATATCACATCAGTCATGTAACAATACTACTGTCATAGTGTGTTTATAATAAAAAAAATAATCCAAGAAGTCACGTTAGCACCCGATATTTTGAAGGGTCATAATTTTGAACGATCATAAGTTCGAAAGGTCATAGTTCTGGACAGTCATAAGTTCAAAGGGTGACATTTTGAGGGGCCGTTATTCCATTAATTGAAAGCTAAAGCGATTAGACATAAACGCCTAATGCTCACTGAGGTTGCTATATTACGTAACTAACAGTATCCAACTATATATAATTAAGCTTGTGATGTGTGAGTCCATATAACTCGGGTCTCGGAAACTATGCCAACAGTCATAACTGTGTAATATCTTTATAACTAGGTAGAATTTTTATAGCCGAGTAATACATAAAACAATTAAAACTTCGATACAAAATATATGTTTCAAGTATAACCAATAAAAATTACAAAAAAATGAATAAGTTTCGGATATATAACAATCAAAAAACAAATGTATTTATTTTATTCTGTGAAAATTCCATGAATATTACAACAGAAAAGTAAGACACATTCATTGATAACTGTGTCTACAAAGAAATTCTGCAATAAAATACAAACACCCCTCATGTGATACTGTGATGATAGCTCATTGTTAAACTGAAATTTAAATAAAATCATTTTTCTCATGGATGGTGAACAGTATTGAATGTCAAATATGAGTATATTGTTGTTGTACTTTCGAATGATTAGGCCCGTCATGATCAAATGGGTTAAGATTCGTAACCTGAAGGGCGCGGGTTAAAATCCCCACCCCACATGTTTGTCCCTTCGGCCGTGGGGGCGTTATAATGTGACTATGAATCCTACTATTCGTTTGTAAAAGGATAGCCCAATAGTTGGCGGTTTGTGATGATAACTAGTTGCCTTTCCTCTAGTCTTACATTGCTAAATTACAGACGGCTAGCGCAGATAGCCCTCTTGTAGCTTTGAGCGAAATTAAAAACAACATAAAAACAAACTTTCATACGATTCCTGAAAAGACCTCAGGAACTAGCAATTATACTTGCCCTAAGGGCGTATATTTCTTCCAGTTTTTTCTAATGTTATACTAGATGCATAAGTACATAACATTTCAAGATATATTTCAAATAATTCCTTACACCAATATTATCGTGACTTTTAATTAAAACGTTTATGATCTATTAAAAATAATTTCAGAATTCCCATAATAATAATATAATTACCATTAAGGAAAGGATTTTAACACGTGAATAACAATAAGAAAAATATAGTTCCTTCCAGTACCAGTGGCGGGAATATTTCAGAATATCGGTCTGTTTTTATTTTAATGAAACTTATATCTGTAAGACTATGACTAGTCTTATGAGATTAGTCAAAGTTTGTTAAAGTTATTAGAACAAAGCGCGACAAATAAAAAGCATGTCTTTGGAAGTTTTGAAAACTTATGTCTAAGTGATAGAAGATGCTTCGTAATGTGTTTGGACGGCATTATAAAGAAACCACAATGGAATGATAAAAGTCTGTTCTTATCCATACTTGGAAACAAAGTACAAGATTTGATAGAGGAATTTGTTATAAGCTTATTGTATGTTGATTTAGTTTCTCAGAGCAAGAACTAAAGTGTTTCGAAGAAATGAGAAATTTTTAATACTGAGGTTGAATCAATAAACCACCGTAAGCGATAAGCGTAACTCTATCAACGTGAAGATTCTTTACGGTCAACTTCCGTCAGAGGGCTAAACGTAAAATGATTATATTAAATGCTCGCTATGTAATAGAGCACTACTTTCACTCAGCTTTAGTTTCTCTGAATATAAGTTAGTATATATTCTTCTAGTGCTGTATGTACTCGAGACGAATAAAAAAGATTGTCTTCTTCATCATATAGACTTCAAATAATACAAATATTGATCTATCAACCAATGACATCTGATCATCTCATATTCTCACTAACAAATACTGATCTAACAACCAATGACATCTGATATTCTCATATTCTCACTAACAAATATTGATATATCAACCAATGACTTCTGATCATCTCATATTCTCACTAACAAATATTGATCTAACAACCAATGACATCTGATGTTCTCATATTCTCACTAACAAATATTGATCTATCAACCAATGGCATCTGATGTTCTCATATTTTCACTAATAAATATCGATCTATCAACCAATGACATCTGATCATCTCATATTCTCACTAACAAATATTGATATATCAACCAATGACATCTGATGTTCTCATATTCTCACTAACAAATATTGATCTAACAACCAATGACATCTGATGTTCTCATATTCTCACTAACAAATATTGATCTATCAACCAATGACATCTGATGTTCTCATATTCTCACTAACAAATATTGATCTAACAACTAATGACATCTGATGTTCACATTTCTCACTAACAAATATTGATCTATCAACCAATGACATCTGATGTTCTCATATTCTCACTAACAAATATTGATCTATCAACTAATGACATCTGATGTTCTCATATTCTCACTAACAAATATTGATCTAACAACCAATGACGTCTGATCATCTCATATTCTCACTAACTAATATTGATCTATCAACCAATGACATCTGATGTTCTCATATTCTCACTAACAAACACTGATCTATCAACCAATGACATCTGATCATCTCATTAAAAAAAAGCTTTTTCTAAATATCCTGCATGACCAGGTGTTTAAGGCAATCGACTCGTAATCTGAGGGTCGCGAGTTCGAATCCCCGTCGCACCAAAAATTCTCGCCCTTTCAGCCGTGGGGGCGTTATAATATGACAATCAATCCCACTATTTGTTGATAAAAGAGTAGCCCAAGAGTTGGCGGTGGGTGGTGATGACTAGCTGCCTTCCCTCTAGTCTTACATTGCTAAATTAGGGACGGCTAGCGCAGATAGCCGTCGTGTAGCTTGCGCGAAATTCAAACCAATCCTGTCTTACGTTCATCTGACTTTGGTAAGGAAGTCAAACTAAAATGATATACAAGAGAACTGCATGACTAGAACCTAATTGTACACTTCGGTTTCAAAGCTGTTACTGTTGTTTTATTAACACAACTCTATCGAAGATAAATGAAAGGCATAGTTGTCTTTAAAACAAAGGCTCGGTTGGTGAACCTGCCAGCCCATAGTTCACAGCAGTTTTGAGCTATTAGCACACTGCAAGAGAAGTGGTTTGTTTAAGAGCAAAGTTATTATAATGTGCTATCTGCCGTGTCAACCGGGGATATGAAATCACGTGATTTTAGCGTTGTTTGTCCATAAACTTAACGCTCTCTCAACGGGGGACGAAATTGTCTGTCAAAACCTACTATTTGGTCAGACAAAGAAATGTCCAATAAATGACGGTAGAGGCTACTTTCTGTTCTGTCAGTGTTAATATAGACTGATTGGTAGAATAGAATGGTACCTTGTCCTAAAATCTCTACTAGCTTAGCGATAACTCTGAGTGTTTATGACGCTAAAAATGAGGTTTTGATTCCAGTTGTGAGCAGAGGAAGATAATTTTTTGTGTAGGATTGTGGCTACAAAATTGTGGACAAAAATGAAACATTTTACGGTTCTTTCTAAGACAGTTGTTTCACAAATTTAGTATAAATCGAAATGAAACTTTAAGTAGCAAGAACAATGAAAATGGTTACCGAAGTACTGAAATGACCCAAACCAGTGACTGAAATCTACAACTTAGTTAAATATTATTGTCTTATTGTTAAAATATCATATTTTGGTTGATATACAAAGAAGCGTAAACAACTTTTGAAAACAAGTATCCCAACCATGTTTTCCTCCTAATATTCAGTTTCCTTTTACATCTGTGCTTATTGTGTGCTTTCTCTTAGACAAATTACTAACTAAGATAGATATAATTTGTTTCTTTGTTGAATTTCACGTGAAGCTATTCGAGGGCTATTCTACGTTAGCTACCCTTTAATTAAAAGTGCTACAGCAGAGGGCTCTATTGGTCAATACCATTCACCACCAATCCTTAAATTATTTTCTACCAACGAAGATAAGAATAAATTAACTTAAATTGAAAAACATAAACTCCAGCCAATCATATACTTATGAACCATTTTCTTAAACTCATTTAAATTTACTGTCTCAACAAGATTTGAAGACAATCCATTCCAAAATCCAACCACCCTGTTAGGAAAATAAAACTGTCTTAGCTTAAGATGACTCATACCCTGCCAAACACCGTACCCTCTAGTTTACCCTCATCAATATAAGCAGTAATCTTCTTGTCAAATGGTTTCTCAACATCCAGATACAACAAATCTACATCCTTACCCTCATCAATATAAGCAGTAATCTTCTTGTCAAATGGTTTCTGAACATCCAGATACAACAAATCTACATCCTTACCCTCATCAATATAAGCAGTAATCTTCTTGTCAAATGGTTTCTCAACATCCAGATACAACAAATCTACATCCTTACCCTCATCAATATAAGCAGTAGTCTTCTTGTCAAATGGTTTCTCAACATCCAGATACAACAAATCTACATCCTTACCCTCATCAATATAAGCAGTAATCTTCTTGTCAAATGGTTTCTCAACATCCAGATACAACAAATCTACATCCTTACCCTCATCAATATAAGCAGTAATCTTCTTGTCAAATGGTTTCTCAACATCCAGATACAACAAATCTACACCCTTACCCTCATCAATATAAGCAGTAATCTTCTTGTCAAATGGTTTCTCAACATCCAGATACAACAAATCTACATCCTTACCCTCATCAATATAAGCAGTAGTCTTCTTGTCAAATGGTTTCTCAACATCCAGATACAACAAATCTACATCCTTACCCTCATCAATATAAGCAGTAGTCTTCTTGTCAAATGGTTTCTCAACATCCAGATACAACAAATCTACATCCTTACCCTCATCAATATAAGCAGTAATTTTCTTGTCAAATGGTTTCTCAACATCCAGATACAACAAATCTACATCCTTACCCTCATCAATATAAGCAGTAATCTTCTTGTCAAATGGTTTCTCAACATCCAGATACAACAAATCTACATCCTTATCCTCATCAATATAAGCAGTAATCTTCTTGTCAAATGGTTTCTGAACATCCAGATACAACAAATCTACATCCTTACCCTTATCAATATAAGCAGTAATCTTTCCAAAAATGTCAAAAATTTGTAAGGCAAAATTTTTCCCTTAGTGAAATCATGCTGACTATCCAATAAAATTTTAAACTTCATTAAAACACTTTTCGAAACATCTTTTAACAGACTTTTTAAAACCTTTCTCACAACTATTTTAAGACTAATGGCTCTATAATAACTGGGACAATTGTTATCACTTCTTTTGAAAAGGAATTACATTAACTAAGTTCCAACCCTCTGGTACCTACCAACCCATAGTAGTAAGTGGCTGAAAATATCTAATCTGAAACCTTCTTCAAACCCTTGGGGAAATATTATGAAACCCAGGAGTCTTATCATTTTTTAAACCTCCCAATTTTTTCTTAACCAGCTCAGGATTAGTGTAATTATCTTGTTTCCATATATCAACTGTTCAAGACATGGAATATTGCTTATTTATTGTCAGCAAAAACCGAAAAAGAAACAAAATTTAATAACTCAGCCATTTTATTATCATCATACACGAGGATTCCCTATTACCCCTCAAGGGTCGTACCCCCATTCTAAGATTTTGTTAACCCTTAATGTACTCAAAGAAATCCTTACAGTTAAAGTTTACACTTTCATCCAACCTTCTCCCGTACAAACTCCGTGATGTCCTAATTTCCCGTTTCACTAACTTTCTCAATATTCTATAATTTCAAGAGGCTCCTGTAATACCATAAAAACATACTTTTATCATAACGTAATCATTATATAACTGAAATCCCTTTAGTCACGTCTATAAATTTGCTGTTGCACTACATATGCGCCTTACATCAAGGTTTCTACTGTTCATTCAGGCTTAGTTTATTACTCTGGCAAAACTTCGTCTAGACAACAATAAAGCTCGAAGAAGTCTCATAGCAACAGCACAGCCTAGACAACAAGAACCTCGTTCCTTTTATATTCTCGGCTTTTTGCCGGATTCACTGACTTTTCAAATTTAAGGCACTAACAGAGACGATGCAAGATGCAGAGAAGGCCTGGGGTACAGTTATACTCAAGTATACAAGAGATATGGTTGTGTTCAGTTATACAAATGGTGATCGAAATTTACGTTTATAGTACTCTCTAAAGAGAAACCACGCGAAAACGATTGCGAGACTCTACACGAGAATACACAGAATATCTTGAATACAGTAAGTTCTGAGCTTCATATTACATTTTTCTTTCTGAGCTATTCAGAAGGGCCATATTACATTCATATATCTCTCAGTGGAACATGAGGCCTTAGAAGAGTAAGTCATAGCAAATGGAAAAATGCTCATGCGCAGAAAAGGAATAATCATCTTGAAAATGGAGAACATATTAAAACTGAAACTTTGAAATAAGGAAAAACAAACGCGTCTGTAAAGGAAGAGACACATAAGATCCTTTCAAAGGCTGAAGATTTTCAAACCTTTCGAAATAAAAAAAACTGAACATGTTCTAGAATTTATGAGAAAGAACGAAGAAAATAAATTCTCGAAAATCTTTAAAATATTTTAAGATAAAGCAAATATTGTCGTGTTTAGTTGTTCATACTATTACTTAAATCTAATTATTAATTAGAAACATTTGTGTCACTAGATACTGTATATCATTACCGTTGCCACAAATATTTAGGCCACGTGGTTAAGGCAATCGAGTAATAATCCCAAGGTTCGAATCCCCGCCAGACTAAACATTTTCGCCCTTTCAGCCGTAGAGGCGTTATAATGTGACGTCCAATTCCACTATTCATTAGTAAAATAGTAGCCCAAGAGATGCTACATAAGGGACGGCGAGCGCAGATAGCCCTCGTGTAACTTTGCGCGAAATTCAAACCAAACAAGATTTGTATATACTTTTTAGGCTTTATCGTTGCAAGTTAAAAATGGGTGAAACAGTACTTTGTTTTTTATTCCAAATAACATTCAAGGAGTTGATTCTAAAGTTTTAGTTTTCTCTCGTACACCAACTAAGTTCATCAACTGTTCTCACCTCCTTGTCACTCTTGTCTGACCAAGTATTTTAGTGTTATTATTTTCGGCCGAAAAAAGAGGCAGAAAATGTGATGTTTTGTGACGGAATATGAACCGTGGACCCTCGTAATCCCAATCTTAACATGATAACCACAAACTCTACCCAATCCTAGAATATATTAAACTGAAAACTGGTGTTACAGATTCTTTAATCACTAATAAATGGCCCGGCATGGCCAGGTGGGTTAATGCGTTCGACTGGTCATTTGAGGGTCTGGGGTTGTAATCCCCGTCGCACCAAACAAGCTCACTCTTTCAGCCGTGGGGGCGTTATAATGTGTCGGACAATCCTACTATTTGTTAGTAAAAGAGTAGCCCAAAAGTTGGCTATCGGTGGTGATGGCTAGCTGCCTTTTCTCTAGTCTTACAGTGTTAAATTAGGGACGGCTAGCGGAGATAGTTCTCGTGTAGCTTTGCGTGAAATTTAAAACAAATAAACGCTAATAAATAACACCTTTAATTTTTTATCCATGAGAACAACCCCCATTAGTGGGGTAGCGATATATTTACGGACATACAGAGCTTAAATTTGGCGTTCGATTCACTGTATTAGACAGATCTAAGATAATCGTTTGAGTAGCTTTGCAATAAAACAAACAAACCATGAGGGCATAGTGAGAAATGGTAATAGCTAACTAAACCTAAATAACTCCTATCAAGTTTAATTAAACTACATTTTCTAGTTATCAGAATTATTGCTGTTTGAAGTTCTCTGTGTCTGATGTTGTTATTCAGTTGTTTACCATTCTCTCGATCTCTCTATTATTCACAATAGCTACAGCTTTCTCTTAATGAAAAGCGAAATCATGAAATAGCTTTAAATGTGAGTCTACATTTCTATTCTAGTTACTGGCCCGGCATGGCCAAGTGTGTTAAGGCGTGCGACTCATAATCTGAGGGTCGGGGGTTCGCATCCCCCTCGCGCCAAACATGCTCGCCCTTTCAACCGTGGCGGTGTTATAATGTGACGGTCAATCCCACTATTCGTTGGTAAAAGAGTAGCCCAAGAGTTGGCGGTGGGTGGTGATGAGTAACTGCCTTCCCTCTAGTCTTACACTGCTAAATTAGGGACGGCTAACACAGATAGCCCTCGAGTAGCTTTGTGCGAAATTCAAAAACAAAAAATCTATTTACTAGTGTTGGCGAATTAATTTAATACGTTTTTATCTGAAGAAACAACAATTAATAACGCAAGTAATTTTATTTTTATCAGTAGGAAAGTTATTAACGAAGTCTAATGAACTGCTGTCTTGGTGTGCTGTTTTTTGTCCTTGTGCAATTATCACTCAAGGACCTTTAGCTCAGTTTCAGTTAGGTAGTTAGATTTTTTTTACCCAAAATAACGTTAATTGGATTTTATTTCTGGTTTGAATTTCACGCAAAGCTGCAACAGTTTGTTTGTTTTTTGAATTTCGCGCAAAGCTACACGAAGGCTATCTGTGTTAGCCATCCCTAATTTTGCAGTGTAAGACTAGAGAAAAAACAACTAGTCATTACCACCCTCCGCCAATTTTTGGGCTACTCTTTTACCAATGAATAGTTGGATTCACCGTAACATTATAACTCCCCAAGGCTGAAAGGACGAGCATGTTTGATGCGAAGGGGATTCAAACTCGCAACCCTCGGATTACCAGTCGAGTGCCTTAACCACCTGGCCACGTGGGGTCTTTATTTCTACCATGTGACTATTTAATCCTAATTTTTTCCAACTGTTATACAGCTGTAAACTGTGAAAAAACTGAGGGAACTTCGTATAGTCTGTTTGTTTCGTTACATGTGTAATACAATCTATATTTCAGCATTTTCCAGCACGTGCTCTGTGTTATTTTATTGGTGTAAGAATCGATTCAGTAAAATATCGAAGTTCAGTTTATTTTTCACTAACACAAAAATCTCTTTCGGAATGATATATACTTTTCTAAGATAAGTGGTTTTAATATTCTTTATATTTACTTACCATCTAATTAAATAGCTTCTTCTGCCCATTCATTCAATGTATCTTTTCATCACTTCTTCAAAACACGTGCACATTTTTGTTTATTTTTCCATTTTCTCATCTCGGCAAAGCGGAAAACCTACGGACTTACAACGCTAGAAATCGGGTTTCGACACCCGCGGTGAGCAGAGCACAGATGGTCCATTGTGTAACTTTGTGCTCAGCTTAAATCAAGCCATGTTGACCACCTTCGAAGTCTTCCATTTCTTTTCTGTTCAAACAGTTCATATTATTTATTTATTCGTGTACGCGCATGAGTTCCATTTTTTTTTCTTATTTCCAATCTTACTCTTAAGTTACTTCCGTCGTATAAAAATACTTGTACATCTTAATCTGGTCCGTAAGTAAATAGGATTGGTATCTTCTCGTTTTCTTAAGTATTGCATCACTTACGTTTCCTCTCTTATCTTGTCTACTACTCTCCAAACCTCCTTAATATTTTAACTTGTCTCCATCATTCTCCTAAATCCATGGCTTCCATTTATTATTTATGTTAATTTCAATATCTCTTATTGCTCCATTGTTAAACATTGTAAGCCATTTTTTGTTTTATTCTAACCATTTATGAGAAAGATTATCAAACTCTCTTCATATCTCCTACATGAGAGGCCCTGACATGGCCAAGTGGTTACGGCGCTCGACTCGTAATCTGAGGGTCACGGGTTCGAATCCCCATCACACCAAACGTGCTTGCCCTTTCAGTCGTGTGGGCATTATAATGTGACGATCAATCCCACTCTTCGTTGGTAAAAAAGAAGCCAAAGAGTTGACGGTGGGTGGTGATGACTAGCTCCCTTCTCTTTAGCCTTACACTGCTAAATTAGCGACGGCTAACGCAGATAGCCCTCGAGTAGCTTTGCGCGGAATTCAAAACAAACCAAACTTACATCAGTACCCCTGCAATTAAGTGTCATACATAATTCAATATATATCTGTCTCTTTCTGAGTACATCTCTCGCATCTACTTTTCTATATGACATCTCTATAATTTTACCCCAAACATTAATATTAATGAAAATAACATATCAAGGAGTTAAATAAGCAAAATAACATATTCCTTCCGAATTTATCAAATATTTTAAATTCAATATAGGACTTTAGTGCTTCGTAATTCTAACAGGTGGTGTAATTGTAACGTCACGTGATACTGACTCGATGGATTATTTTTCAACTTGTTCTTTCTAAATTATTTTGTAGTTATTGAGTTTCTAGAACCTAATCAGTTACAGGAATTACCTATAATATGCTATCATTTTTCATTTTGAGACAAATTGCGTTGCGAATGTCGTTCGTCTCAAGAACTAATATTCTAACATCTAATCTACCTGGAGTTAAAGTAAAATTCCCTACTCAGTTGTCATCACAAGTTATTATAACTTGTGATGTGCATAAGCCACCACTATAAGAACTAGGAAAACGCTGTTAAAAACACTGCAACCTTTTAATCTATTGTGTTTCAAGCATTGTTTTTTTTAGTAATGAAACCTGTTATTTAAAACTGAACAATAACTGTATGTGTTTAAAACAAAGATATATCGATGTATCTCAGGACGGCTGGTATGGGTGTTAACACTTTTATTGAAAAGCAGAGAACAACGTTTTGACCTTCCTAGGTCATCTTCAGGTTAGGGAAGGACGAAACGGTGTTCTCTGCTTAACAGTAAAAGTGATAATGCCCATACCAGACGTTCAGAGATACATTTTTATTTCAGTTGGGTTTCTTGTCATCATAAAAGAAGCATTGAGTTTCGATACGCTTTATGACGTAAACGTGGTACACGATATTTTTGCAACTAAAACTGAATATTAGTATAACCGAAATATAAAAACTGTCTGATTGATTGCAAAAACAGAAGTAACTAAAACAACTTTTGATGGCAAATGAGTAATAAAAACAGTCTTATAAACTCGTGATGACGAGAAACCTGCTTGAAGTAAAAATTTATCTCAGCAGTCCTCAGATACAGTTTCATAAATTATATGTAATTAGTCAATACACAAAATATTCTTAGGAATATCTAAAGAAATGTAAAGAATAGGTGGTAACCGAAAAAATAAACATTGAGTATGACTTAACAGATGGAAATTTCCATAAAACTGAAGAGAACAAAGGTACGTCATCTGGAAGTAGTGGAAGAAGAAGAGAACAAAGGTACGTCATCTGGAAGTAGTGGAAGAAGAAGAGAACAAAGGTACGTCATCTGGAAGTAGTGGAAGAAGAAGAGAACAAAGGTACGTCTTCTGGAAGTAGTGGAAGAAGAAGAGAACAAAGCTACGTCATCTGGAAGTAGTGGAAGAAGAAGAGAACAAAGGTACGTCTTCTGGAAGTAGTGGAAGAAGAAGAGAACAAAGGTACGTCATCTGGAAGTAGTGGAAGAAGAAGAAAACAAAGGTACGTCATCTGGAAGTAGTGGAAGAAGAAGAGAACAAAGGTACGTCTTCTGGAAGTAGTGGAAGAAGAAGAGAACAAAGGTACGTCTTCTGGAAGTAGTGGAAGAAGAAGAGAACAAAGGTACGTCTTCTGGAAGTAGTGGAAGAAGAAGAGAACAAAGGTACGTCTTCTGGAAGTAGTGGAAGAAGAAGAGAACAAAGGTACGTCTTCTGGAAGTAGTGGAAGAAGAAGAGAACAAAGGTACGTCTTCTGGAAGTAGTGGAAGAAGAAGAGAACAAAGGTACGTCATCTGGAAGTAGTGGAAGAAGAAGAAAACAAAGGTACGTCTTCTGGAAGTAGTGGAAGAAGAAGAAAACAAAGGTACGTCATCTGGAAGTAGTGGAGAAAGAAGAAAGAAAACATCTCAAAAATGTAGCGGAAAAGGACAAGTGACGATAAATAGGTAGTGAAACGACAAGATGAGTCATCATAAATGGGCAGTGGAAAAAGACAAGATAAGTGACAATAAATAGGTAATAAAAAAGACAAGATAAGTGACAATAAATAAGTAGTGAAACGACAAGATGAGTCATCATAAATGGGCAGTGGAAAAAAGACAAGATAAGTGACAATAAATAAGTAGTGAAACGACAAGATGAATCATCATAAATGGGCAGTGGAAAAAGACAAGATAAGTGACAATAAATAGATAATAAAAAGGACAAGATAAGTGACAATAAATAGGTTTTGTTTTTGAATTTCGCACAAAGCTACTCGAGGGCTATCTGTGCTAGCCGTCCCTAATTTAGCAGTGTAAGACTAGAGGGAAGACAGCTAGTCATCACCACCCACCGCCAACTCTTTGGTTACTCTTTTACCAACGAATAGTGGGATTGACCGTCACATTATAACGCCCCCACGGCTGGGAGGGCGAGCATGTTTGGCGCGACGCGGGTGCGAACCCGCGACGCTCGGATTACGAGTCGCACGCCTTTCGCGCTTGGCCATGCCGGGCCCAATAAATAGGTAGTGAAACGACAAGATAACTTATAAATAAGCAGTGGAAAAAGACAAAATAAGTGACAATAAATAGGTAATAAAAAAGGACAAGATAAGTGACAATAAATAGGTAGTGAAACGACAAGATGAGTCATCATAAATGGACAGTGGAAAAGGGCTTAGAAAAGCCATTGTAAAGAATGGTAGTGGAAATAGACAAATTATAAAGATATCTTAAAGCATAAACGAGATGGAAATGATTGAGTTTTGGAAACAATACAAGCAATGTGTTAAACTGTCTGGAAGGTAAGTTGATGATAAATACATGGTTCAACTTCTACCGGTGTGCACAGCAAATAGCCAACTGTGGCTTTGCTCTGACAAGAAATAAACAAAAGTTATGATAAGTTATTATGTTAAATAATCATCTTAAAATAACGAATATGTTTGACGCCATAATTAAAAGTAATTTACATGTATCTTATTATTTATTATTTGACTCTGTGTGTATTTGTTTGTTTGTTTAGCAGCGGTATCCTCTCGCAGTGTTAAATCTAGCAGGGTCAAACTTGTCAGGATGACTCAGAGTGGCTCTGTGGCGTCAGAAAAAGGGTATCAACGGGGCTAATAAGCCTCCAGAAAAATCACCCAGATGTCATGTAGCTTTAGAGGTAAACTTATACGATTATTTAATTCAAATATCGCATCAAATCTCGTCTTTCTGACCCCTCTAAGAATCCCAGGAGTGACATTTTCGAATCTTTTTAGTACCCTCACAAGAGAGAACAAACTTCACATGTACTCAGGTGTCATGTACTGATTTTATAACAAATTTGTTTTGATAATGAGACGCCTGTTGTTAACTGGGTTTTCTGTAACTAATACAAGGGGTCTCTGAGCCACGCAGCTCATATTGTTTTGCTAGTCATGTTAAGTTTTGAATTTATGGTGAAATGAAAATCATTAGCGTATTATAATACTATGCTCAATATAAATAACGAACACACCATTGCATAATATGTTTTATAACGTTGATATATAAGTGTTTGTTAACGTGCATTTTTCCTCAGACAATGCTCGTGCGGCTGTGTTTGTTTCCATAAATGATTTTTTTTATGTTTTAGATCTTCCCTTTTAAACTTCCAAATAGTTCTGTTCTTGTTTCATTTGTCTTGAGAGTGTTACTCGTGTCTTTTTGTTAATTTGTTGTTATTATTACGAAGGTAGGATTTTTGTTCCACATTAAATATTTGTCAGCTTGAGCCGTTCAGTTTGTGAAATGGTAATCTGGTCTGGAAAAACCGGAAAATGAAAAACGGAACGGAGATCCGTCGCTATTCTTCCAAGACAATCGATCTGCTGGCTAAGTTGACACGTTTGCCCAAAGGGAGCGAGTCTTCATCTTCCCATAGTGCATCACTACTTTTTAGGTGAAGTTAAGAGTTACAGTCGAGTTCGACGAACGTATTCACTCGACCGACGTAGTTAAACAAAAACAAAGCATTAGTTTACGGCAATGTTCAGAACAATGAACGTTGAAAGTTATTGAATATCACGTTCGTAATTTATAGGAATTATATCTGTATTCACACAGTTAAAACTAGTAAGTTAATTATTAATACTTTTGAATGTTTTTTTTTAAATTCTTTGAAAATGTGAAAAAATAAAATATATGCAATTGTTTCTTATCTAATTTCATCTCTAGTGTTTTCTTACTCGATTCTGTATGCGAAGTTTTGCCTTCTTGTTTTTAACTTCTGGCTGGTATTTAAATGAAACCCTACATAGTTTAACCTCAAGAATTTCTTACTCGATTCTGTGTACGAGGTTTTACCTTCATGTTGTTAGGCTGTAAAAGGGATTTTGCTGTATAACCTGTTCGTCTTTCTGTCGAGTCCTGTAGTAATCATTGTCCTAACTGTAACACCAGACGAAATAATCTAAACATGACGTCACTTTATCGATAGGACCATAGCATCTGTCTTTTTTCGTTCTAGGCCGAGTGGTTAAGGATCTTGATTCGCAATCAGAGGGTCGTGGGTTCAAACCCCCGTGCCACCAAACATGCTCGCCCTTTCAGCCGTGGGTGCGTTATAATGTGACGGTCAATCCCACTATTCGTTGGCAAAACAGTAGCCCAAGAGTTGGCGGTAGGTGGTGATGACTAAATTTCTTGTCTCTAATGTTTCACTGATAAATAAGGGACAGCTAGCGCAGATAGTCATCGTGTCGCTTTGCGCAAGTTTCAAAATCAAACAAACAAATCTCTGTAACCACCAGTTTAAAATCTAATTACTTACGTCTTCAGCAAAAATCATGTCTGGATGAGGAATTTCGTAGGGAAGAATCCCCCCTAAGGCATTCATGGATTGCGGTCCCACTTCATCTGCTGAAGTGAGCTGTTTGAGAAAGAAGTGTTTAAAATTAGAGAGATCGTGGAAAAAGAAAAGAAAGGATGGTCGTTTTATCCATTAGTGATGATGTGTGTGTGTGTTTTCTTATAACAGAGCAACCTCAGGCTCTCTGCTGAGTAGTTCACCGAAGGGAATCGAGCCCCTGAATTTAGTGTTGTACCAGCGGAGGACCCATTGAATGAGAACAATATCTTTGGTGATTTTTTTCTTCTTTTATGACCACAAAATGATTCCGTGAATAGAAATAAAAATGATTTTTGTCTTAACAAAGTCACATCTGGCTACCTGCTCTTCTACCCAGAGGAATCTAACTCTGAATTTTAGTAGTGTAAATGCGAAAACTTACCGATATTCCAGCGGGTGTTCATGTTTTTTTTTTTGTTATCTTGAATTGGACTGGTTTGTTTTGAATTTCGCGCGAAGAAACACGAGTGAAATGTGCACTAGCCGTTCCGAAGTTTCCAGTGATAGACCAGAGGGAAGGCAGCTAACCATCTTGTTTGCTTGTTTGTAATTAATCACAAAGCTACACAATAACTATCCGTATCTGTGCTCTGTCCATCAAGAGTTTCGAAACCCGATTTATAGCGTTGTAAATCTGTATACATAACTGTGTCAGTGGGAAGGTGTGCTTTTCATCTTGAAAACAAAACATTAAGTTGACAAAAACAACTTTTACACATAAGTTTTGAAAAATTATTAATAATTAAATAATTTTATTTAAATGCAGTTAATTTCTTTTGAATTTCCCCTGAAGCTACACGAAGGCTATTTGCACTAGCCGTCCCTAATTTAGCAGCGTAAGACTAAAGGGAAGGCACAAGTCATCACCACCCACCGCCAACTCTTTTTACTAAAGAATAATAGGATTAAACGTTACATTATAACGCCCCCACGTCTGAAAGAGTGAACATATATGGTGGGACGGGAACTAGAACTCGGAACCTCAGATGACAAATCGAGCACCCGAACCACCTGGTCATGCCGGGGCCTTAAAATGCAGCTTGTTCATACATTGATTTAAAACAAAATGTCACTTTTTTAAGCTCCGAAAAATAGTTGAGTCTATGTATTTGTTTGTATGTTTGTAGTATAAAGCTATAATGCTACACAATGTATAAAGCTACAGAATGGGCTATCTGTGCTCTGTCGACCGCAGTTTCTACAGTTGTGAGTTGAAGACATACAGCTGTGTCACTTGAGGGGGCGTTGGGTTTCAAAAATATTTTTAATGTTAAAAGTTAATTGGGAAATAAAATTATATTCCAAAGGATTATGGTTAATAAAAGTTGTTTATTCGTATAGAATTTTTTGCTTTATTTTATAAATTGAATACAGCATCTTGGAAATAGGACGAAACCAGAAACCCTGATACAACAATTCTTTTATTTAATACAAAATCCGCTGAATTGTTTATGGCGCTATCGTCTTCCAGGTTTTCCGTATGCATGTTGCAAAATGAAAGAAAAAAAGAACAAACACAAAGCATAGGAATACACATAATAAATAATACACATAATAAATAATATACATAATAAATAATACACATAATAAATAATTTTTGTTTTGTTTTTTTGTGGAATTTCACGCAAAGGTACTCGAGGACTATTTGTGCTAGCCGTCCCTAATTTAGTAGTGTAAGACTAGAGGGAAGGCAGCTAGTCATCACCACCCACTACCAACTCTTGGGCTACTCTTTTACCAACGAATAGTTGGACTGACCGTCACATTATAACGCCCCCACGGCTGAAAGGGCGAGGAGCATGTTTAGGGCGACCGGGATGCGAACCCGCGACCCTCACATTACGAGTCGCACGCCTTAACACGCTTGGCCATGCCGGGCCATAATATATAATACACATAATATAATAAATGGACGATACTATTATTTTGTTCTATTCTGCTGCAGAATTTTCTTTCTTTATTTTTTTTTATTTTTGTTACCATTGTGATGCAGTACTTTTAAACCCAGTTTAATGTCTTGTCTCTATCAACCGCATGAGGCCCGGCATGGCCAGGTGGGTTAAGGCGCTCGACTAGTAACCTGAAGATCGCGACTTCGAATATCCGTCGCACCAAACATGCTCGCTCTTTCAGCCGCGGGGGCGTTATAATGTTACTGTCAATCCCACTATTCGTTGGTGAAAAAGTAGCCCAAGAGTTGGCGGTGGGTGGTGATGACTAGCTGCCTTTCCTCTAGTTTCAAACTGCTTAGTTAGGGACGGCTAGCGCAGGTAGTCCTCGTGTAGCTTTGCGCGAAATTAAAAAAAAATCTATCAACCGCAGTTTCATTGTCCAAACCGATTTGTTGTTGAATTATCAACCGACAGACAGACTCAAGAACAGTGAAATCTTTGTTACTGTTTGTAAATATTTCAACGTTGTTCCTTTCTCATGAAATTCTTTTTAAGCTTTTATTTATTTCATAATTATACATTTTTCACATAATCTAATTTGACCTTTTGTGATAGTTCATGGTGATCGCTTGACAACCAGAAGCCAGACAGGTGGAAGAATAAGAAGAAACAAACAAACGAGAATCGATAAGATCGAAGATTATTCGCGATTTTCCTTCTTTACTTGTCTAATAAGAAAAATATCAACCAGCCAAACATTGACAGATGCACAGTCGAGCAAAATCGATAGTTTTACTCTGTTCGGAAAATAACGTTTTCTTCTTGTTTTATCATGCTGTGTTACAGTGGATGAAAGTTACTTTATATCACAGTGTTTCCCTTTCTACTCTTTTAACGTTTAACTCGAAGTCCAACTGCCAATAGAAAAGTCGAATGTTAAGTTAAATATAAAGCCAGCAATTTCATGTCAAGGAATTACATTTTTAATGCGACTTTTATTTTTAGAAATGTAAAATAAAGTTCTTGACAGTTGAATTATCTTAATTGTAATCGACTTCACATAAGATTACTGTCTGTTGTATGTCGTTTTGTTGTTTGTTTTGAGGCACAAGAAATAGTTCCTTTGATTGTTTTTCTTTTCAATTGGAGATTTTATGGAATAGCATTAAACTAGTGGGTTCGAATCCTGGTCGCACCAAAAATGCTCGCCCTTTCAACCGTGGGGGTGTTATAAGTGACGATCAATCCCACTATTCTTTGGTAAAGGAGTAGCCCAAGACTTGACGGTGAGTGGTGATGACTAACTGCTTTTCCTCTAGTCTTACACTGCTAAATTAGGGATGGCTAGCGCAGATAGCCCTTGTGTAGTTTTGCGCGAAATTCAAAACAAAACAAAAACAAATCATTGAACCAGTCTGAAGATGAAACTCAAATTCTGAGAACGTTGCCAAAGATGACACCCAACTACTGAATACCTTGTTCAAGATGGCACCCAACTACTGAATATCTTGTCCAAGATGGCACCCAACTACTGAATACCTTATCCAAGATGATACCCAACTACTGAATACCTTGTCCAAGATGGCACCCAACTAGTGAATACCTTGTCCAAGATGATACCCAACTACTGAATACCTTGTCCAAGATGATATCCAACTACTGAATACCTTGTCCAAGATGGCACCCAACTACTGAATACCTTATCCAAGATGGCACCCAACTAGTGAATACCTTGTCCAAGATGATATCCAACTACTGAATACCTTGTCCAAGATGGCACCCAACTACTGAATACCTTGTCTGTGGTGTCACCCAACTACTGAGTACAATGTCTAAGATGGTCAGTTTTGCTTTCAGAATGTTTTTTATCCTTATTTTCATAGTCTCTGCACATCTATCTTATGAGCGCTTGTTTGTCACAGTAAAATCTAATGATTGTTCGTAGAATGAAATACAAACTGTTCTCTTCAGTTCAGTTCACAAAACAAGCTAACGTGTACATTAAAAACTCTTCTAGCTGAGTCAAATATAAATCATTATAAGAAATGAAAGCACAAACTATAGGATATTATACAAAAGTACCGGTGTACGCCGTTTCTATTTTATCATCAATCTACGTAAGTAGTGAGAGGTCGAAATCATCCATCTTCGCTCAGAACTAAAGACAGTTACGTCTCTGATGGCTGTTACTAATTAACTATATCACTGATGGTTTCTTTTTTCCATTGAAGTGTTATTGTTGAAATGTCTGAATTTAAATAGGACATCAAAGTAACGAAACCAATTAAACGTTTTGTTTAATAGCCATCATTTAAACCATTTAGTACATCCTTGTCATCGAGTTCTCCATCATTTAAACCATTTAGTACATCCTTGTCATCGAGTTCTCCATCATTTAAACCATTTAGTACATCCTTGTCATCGAGTTCTCCATCATTTAAACCATTTAGTACATCCTTGTCATCGAGTTCTCCATCATTTAAACCATTTAGTACATCCTTGTCATCGAGTTCTCCATCATTTAAACCATTCAGTACATCTTTGTCATCGAGTTCTCCATCATTTGCTAACTTTTCTTCGGGCTAGTTGTGTAAAAAATTATATTCTGGAATACTACAAGTTTGCTTAAACACTTTGAAATAGTACATATAAATAACAATAAAGAGGGACATTTGGCATCTCACATAACAACAAAGTAAATAGATTGCTGGTATTAAACTATGACATTCGCATATAAACAAGGAGCAACGTCGCCATTAGAGTCTGATTCGAGTAATCATCTTTCTCCAGCTTAGGGTCAATTAATCATACATTTGTTTAACAAAGTTTTAAATATAAAGTCACGAAAATCTGTAGATAAAGGTAGAAGACTATTCTAGAAACATTAGCATCTTTCATCCATGTGACGAGCCGTCCTATTCGTCGCTCTATAACAAATTGATGTATTCTTTATCATTCATAAATCATGACTTTTAGCCATTTAACAATGTCTACGCCACGTGTACTTTCGCGCACATTTCCAGCCAATTAATGTGTACATTTTGCCTTGAGACAAAAGTAATGCCGGTTGTTCTGTACGTAATAGCGGACAACTCCGCCCTCACTCTTGTAAGGCCTGTTTCAGTTGATTTTACGCCACTAATTATAGTTTTACTCTACATTTGTGTCGCTATGGTTTGTTCTGAATTTCGCAAAAAAACTACACGCAAACTATGTGTGTCAGGTGTCTGTAATTTAACAGCGAAAGATCAGAAGTAAGGTCACAAAAGTCACCATGAGCTAATGTTTTATCAACGAATAGTGGGATTGACCATAATTTTATAATACAACTAAAAGGGCAAACGTGTTTAGGGTGATGTGGATTCGAACCCGCGACCCTCGGAGTTGAGCGCCGTAACTACCTGGTCATACCGGACCGCTGATACAAGAGATATGAAGAGAGTTTGAGTATATTTCTCAGAAACAGTGGGAATGAATAAAACAAAAGATGGATAAAAATGTTTAATAAAGGCAATAAGCGACCCTCACATTACGAGTCAAGCGCCCCCTAACCATCTGGTCAAAGCGTGCCTGGTGACATCTTACCAAAATCTTAAGTTTAAAACAAAAGTTGTCTCAGTGGTGGAGCTCTGAATTTCAGAACCAGGTTGGGATTGTTGCGATACACTGAGCTGTTCCCCGTACTTTAACCTGAAGGTGTGTTAAAGTAGTAATGGTCGATCCCTTTATGTAAATAGTAGGTGGTAGGGTGCTGCTAAGGAGGTGTCTTCCTTCTGGTTAGTAGTTAAAATTAGGGACATTTATAAACAACATTAGTAAGTTCTTCATAACTGCAAATAACTTTAATAAATTCAAATGCTAGCTAATACTTAATAAAATATAACTCATAGAAAATTTGTTGTTATATCCATATTTGATAATTTTTCGAGAAAGTTTACGAACTTGGTTGGATCTGAACATCCAAGCAGCCTTTTCATGTGTTTTTTTATGCATATATAATCAACCATGTGTTTCTCTGTCCTTTGTTGTTGTTGTTGCAAATATAACGGAACCGTCATCCCCCTGTTGGTATGTTTAAACAGTCATCCATCTGTTGATATGTTTAAATAGCCAGCCATCTGTTTGTATGTTTAAATAGCCATCCGTCTGTTGGTATGTTTAAATAGCCATCCACCTGTAAGATTATGCATGTATTTGTCTTTATATCTAGATTTTAATTTTGTGTTTTTTTTTTAATCACGGACAAAACACATTAATAGATAATTTCAGTTAATTGGATAAGAAAATAAATATATAAATAAAATATCCAATTGACTTTATCCAATATACACTAAATCGTAAAATAATATGTACAGGCCTTATATATCACAAACCTTCACATTGATTGCCACAACATTCAGCAACGTACAATGTAGTTTCATTTATCACAGTTTATTCATGACAACCCAGGAAGATTCTTATCTGAGGAAAAGATTAAAACCATTCAAGGAAACCAGGAACTAATTTCACGTAATTTGTCTTTTTTTTATTTCATTCTGACCAAACTTTTATCTGCTTTTCGAAGGTCTTGCCCAAAGTTTCGAGTTGCTTCCTTTTAGAGGGTCTTTGAACATTACAGCTTACAAAATTATGTTTGTTTTGTTTGTTTGTTTTGAATTTCGCACAAAGCCACTCGAGGGCTATCTGTGCTAGCCGTTTCTAATTTAGTAGTGTAAGACTAGAGGGAAAGCAGCTAGTCATCACCACCCACCGCCAACTCTTGGGCTACTCTTTTATTAACGAATAGTGGGATTGACCGTGACATTATAATGCCCCCATGGCTGAAAGGGCGAGCATGTTTGATGCGTTGGGGATGCGAATCCGCGACCCTCAGATTACGAGTCGCACGCCTTAACAGCAACCAATAGAAGTCAACAAATAAGCTCTGTGCAAAGGCTGTGCGTAGTGTCACGTGCTTAACAAGGATATTCTTATCGCTGGCGTAAAATATTGAAATATATTCAATTAGTGTTAGATATTTAAATACTGATAAAAGTTTAATTCATACTACTGCAGGGCGTATATCTACAAGTCATTCTGGCGTAACAGAGAACAAACTCCAATTAATTCAGTGGTTTAAACAAATACGCAATTGAAATCAGTCAAGCATGCAATCATTCCATTACACGAATCACACTTAAAGTGCTTTTCTCTGATGATTATAAATGGATATTAATAATGCGCTACAAGCAGTTAATATTATTTTCGTAATTTTGACTCTTACGGATTTGGCTTAACGAGGCAAGAATTCGCGCTAATTAGTTATATTCTGATTACGTGATCTAGTGCGTGTTAGAAATTGGCTTATTAAATCACGGTGTTTTTCTTCAGTCTAACGTACAACCACGTCTATGCTTGGTGAAGTACAGTTCTCTTCACATCCTGAACAAGGTGCGTCATGCGACACAACTTAAACAATCCGCTGAAACTAATAAAGCGACTAAACCGATATATTAAATATTTTCAAACAATGGGCACACATTCAGATGTTGAGTTTGACGATAGTGTTCATTCTAAAAATGTTTAAACATTACAGTTCACTGAAAGAAATAACATCGTAGCAAGGATATAAATACCATTGAGTAGTAATTATCTGAATCAAAGGTTGTAATGTACACTTACAAAAAGCGACTTTAGTATACATTCAGTGACTTTAGTGATACGTTCAGCGACTTTAGTGATACATTGAGTGACTTGGTGATACATTCTGTGACTTTAGTAATACATTGAATGATTAGTGATAATTTTACTGACTTCAGTGATACTTTCAGTGACTTTAGTGATAGATTGAGTGACGTTGGTGATTCATTCAGTGACTTTAACGATACATTGAGTAACTTTAGTGATACATTCAATGAGTTTAGTAATACATTGAGTGACGTTTGTGAGTCATTCTGTGATTTTAGTAATGCATTCTGTGACTTTAGTGACACATTCAGTGACTATCGTACTACATTGAATTACTTTAGTGATCTATTCAGTGACTTTGGTGATACATTCAGAGGCTTTAATGATACATTCAGTAACTTTAGTGACACATTCAGATACATTTGTGATATATTGAGTGACGTTGGTGATTCATTCAGTGACTTTAGTAATACACTGAGTAACTTTGGTGATACATTCAGTGACTTTAGTAATACACTGAGTAACTTTGGTGATAATTTCAGTGACTTTTGTGATACATTCAGTGTCTTTAGTAGTGCATTGAGTGACTTTGGTGATACATTCAGTAACTTTAGTGATACGTTCAGTAACTTTAACGATACATTGAGAAACTTAATGATACATTCAGTGAGTTTAGAAATACATTGAGTGATGTTTGTGATACATTCAGTGACTAAAATTTGTTTTCTGTATATCCACAGTTGCACAGCTTCCACACGAAAAATGACTTTCATATCACATTTCATTTCACAATCTACTTTCATACATGACATTTCATTTCACAATCTACTTTCACACATGACATTTTATCTTAGAATCTACTTTCACACATGACATTTTATCTTAGAATCTACTTTAACAAAAGACATTTCATTTCACAATCTAACAAAAGACATTTCATTTCACAATCTACTTTAACAAAAGACATTTTATCTTAGAATCTACTTTAACAAAAGACATTTCATTTCACAATCTACTTTAACAAAAGACATTTTATCTTAGAATCTACTTTAACAAAAGACATTTTATCTTAGAATCTACTTTAACAAAAGACATTTTATCTTATAATCTGCTTTAACGAAATTTTTTTTCCCAGAGTCTACTTTCATGTGACATTTTACATGACTATAGATTTTCTATGGTCATTAAAACAAACACCTAAGTTACATGACTACAAGTTCTTTACGTTCAGTAAAACAGTTCTCCATGTTCATTACTCTGTGTTAGTTGTAATTTCGGTTATTTGTTGCTATTAAACCTTTATCGAGTAACTGTACTCGATTTTACCTAACCTTGAAATGCTTTTGAATAACAGGTTTGGTTGTGATCCACTCTTACTGTCACTCGCTTCACGCTAAATTATTTCATTATATAAACAACACGTGTGATTCAAGTTTTTCCTTGCTGGCTCAGATGTAATCTTAAAGGCTTATAAAGCTAAAATTCAGAATTCGATCCTCCAGATGGGCACAGCAAAAGCTGCCCAGTGGAACAGCGTTATGTCTGCGGACTTTTAACACTAGAATCCGGGTTTCAATGCCCGTGGTGGACAGAGCACAGATGGCTTATTGTGTTGCTTTAACTTCAAACAAACAAGCAAGCATAGCACAGTTTGCCCATTTACTTACCAACAATCAAAAACCTTAAAGCTTAGAAAATGAGAATAATGAAACATACAAACATGAGACTTGCACTGGAGGCCACGTTCTAACTTACGTATTTCTATCTGAGTTAAAGTTGGCACTGATGAAGACAAAACAAGTTTACTTGATGTATGGTTTCTCTCTTCCTTGCACTGCAGCGCTCTCTTCCTTCTTGATAATTATTTTTAGAAATAAAAGAAGTTTAGCTCTCAAGGTTTATATTTAATTATAACCTTGATAAACAGAACCCAAAACGATGCAAAAGATGAAAAAAAAAAAAAAGTCAAAGTACTTTGAAAAATAAAAAGTTAGTGAATAACATTGCTCACATTGTCGGATTCTGTGGGCAGCGAAAATAAATTTGGGAAAATATTTTTTGTATCTCATATGGCCAAACAAGTTGTTTGTTGTTAAGCACATAGCTACACAATGGACTATCTGCGCTGTCTTTGCAACAGGTATTGGGATTCAGATTTCAGCATTATAAGACTTCAGGCGGAGCCACTTGAATAAACCTAAGTTCGTAGATAGGAAAAGTCAACTCTTAAAAACCTATAGCTATATCGTATCATCTTAAACCTTTCTGTCTATTTATAGATTCACAACCCTGAAAAGAGAAAATATTACACGCAGTTCTGGTCGTATAGTGTTGTTAGAATGGTAAGTTTGCAAAAGTGTATTTAAGCCTAGAATTCACACAAATAAAATACAAAGTTTTCATAATAGTCGATAATTTAAGTTATTTTATTAAGCAGTATTATCATAAATGCACTTTTAAGACTTGATAGTTTTAGATTAAGTGTTATCCATATGATGTTATATTTCATGTCTCACTCTCTACTGTGCAGTAGAAACCTGACCAACGAATTAAGTTAACATATCTCAATTTTAGGAACTCCTCTGGTGGATAAAATGTAATCTCTATGGGCTAACAGTTTTATGGGCTAACATTGCTAAAATCCAAGGTTTGATTCTTCTTCGTGATGTAGACTAAAAAAGCGATTAACATCAAATTACTTATAACGATAGGGCCCAACATGGACAAGTGTGTTAAGGCGTTCGACTCGTAATCCGAGGGTCGCGGGTTCGAATCCCGCTCGCACCAGAACCTGCTCGCCCTTTCAGCCATGGGGGCGTTATAATGTTACGGTCAATCCCACTATTCGTTGTTAAAAGAATAGCCCAAGTATTCGAGGTGAGTGGTGATGACTAGCTGTCTTCCCTCTAGTCTTATTACACTGCTAAATTAGGGACGGCTAGCGCAGATAGCCATCGAGTAGCTTTGCGCGAAATTCAAAAACATAAACTTATAACGACACTGCACGCGTATCATATTACATCAAATAGCCAAAAACATGACAAAATTAATTTGACATCCTAGTTACTATAAATTCTATTTAATATATTATCTTGGAATCCATTAAGATAAAACGGAATTAATGCACTATCATTTAGTAATGCAGCAGAAACACAATGAACACAATGCTACTGCGATTTAATTACAAATACTACGTAGAAACAAAATTTGTCTATCATTAAATTATCTGCTGAAATAACGTAAAATGTCATTTTAAATTTTTTATCGGAAATAAACTTGTTTTGAATTAAGCACAAAGCTACACAATGGGCTATCTGTGGTCCGCCCACCACGGGTATAGAAACCCGATTTTTAGCGTTGTAAGTCCGCAGACATACCGCCGAGCCACTGGGGGAAAATAACGTTAATATTGTAAACCAAAATATTATGAAAATTTTCGAAAAACAAAAAAATGTATGTTTGTTTTGAATTTCGCACCAAGCTACTCGAGGGCTATCTGTGCTAGCCGTCCCTAATTTAGCAGTGTAAGACTAGAGGGAAGGCAGCTAGTCATCACCACCCACCACCAACTTTTGGACTACTCTTTTACCAACGAGTAGTGGGATTGACCGTCACATTATAACGCCCCCACGGCTGAAAGGGCAAGCACGTTTGGCGCGACGGTGATGCGAACCTGCAACCCTCAGATTACGAGTCGCACGCCTTAACACGCTTGGCCATGCCGGGCCTACAAAAAATGAACATATATATATATATAATGCTTGACATTTTTTTCTTCATATACATAGATATTAACTTTCGTTTGACAGATACAATCACACCCAGGTTCCTCATACTTCAGGTTGTCTGTGTTATCTCTACCACGAGTAAAGAAACCCAGTTTCTGGTTTTGTAAGTCCGCAGACTTGTTACTGTGTAAGTGGAGGGCACTTCTAAGTGCAACACAAATGTAATGTAATCAGATAAAAATGTCCCCAAAACTTTTGAACTAGAAGCCAGACGCGGCAACGTGTGTATGATTTGGAAATTAGTTAATTTTTTAAATGAAATGAATAATGTTCAGAGGGTATTTTAAAATGTAAATCACATTTTAGTGTATTCTAATTAATGCAATATCTTGGTGGCCCGACATGGTCAGGTGGTTCGGGCGCTTCACTCCTAATATGAGTCTGTTATTCGATTCAAGACATCTCTAAGCTAATAACAGTACCAGAAGATCGGGCATGGCCAGATGGTTTGGGCGTTGGATTCGTAATTTGATTCCCCGTCATTCTAAACATGCTCACCCACGGGGTCGTTATAATGTGGATGTTAATCCATTATTCGTTGGTAAAATATTGGCTCCGGAGTTGGTGGTGGATGGTGATGACTAGCTGCTCTCCCTCTAGTCTTATACTGCTAAATTAGGGACGGCTAGCGTATATAGCCCTCGTGTAACTTTGGGCGAAATTCAAAACAAACACATAAACAAACACTATCGACACAATAGCTATATAATGTTGTTAATCTACAGATTTTGCGTTATTTAATGTGATCTTCAAACGATGTAATCTGTATGTTTTAAAGGTTTTTTAGTAAAGTGTCAAACGCCCATATTCCTGGATGCCATATATATCTTTAAGGATTAAGTTTCTGGATTTAGAGCATTACAAAATTGACTCCACACTTAATATTTTTAACGATTAACTTGGTGAAACGTAGGTTTAACATTTTATTTGGTTTAGCAACGTAGGAACATAACCATAAATAACACATTAAGAGCAAAAAACTAAATATTATATTGAATTACAAAACTACATTAAATATTTAATGATAAAATAAGTTGAGATTAAATGAAATTATGAGATTAGTCTAATTGGTTTAGAAAATATAAATTAATGTCCTAATAGACACAAATCTTATAATTAGAAGAGATGGTAAATTAAAGAATTTGATGATTCCAGATGGCGCTTTTCAAAAACATCTCCATTTAATTATTTATAATTATAAATTGGTTTGGTCTGAATTTCGCGCAAAGCTACACGAGGACTATCAGCGATAGCTTTCTCTAATTTAGCAGTGTAAGACTAGAGGGAATGCACCTAGTCATCACCACCAACCGAATAGTGAAATTGACCGCACATTATAACGCCCCCACGGCTGAAAGGGCGAGCATGTTTGGTGCGACGGGGATTCGAACCCGCGACCTTCAGATTTCGAGTCGAGATCCTTACACACCTGTCAGGCCTATAATTATAGAAGACAGTAAATTAAATAGGTTGATGAATCCAGATGGAGCTCTTTCTTTAATTTACAGGAATTTTAACGCTTTCCCTTTAAATTATTTTTGTTTTCTTACACCTAAGCTTTCTCCCCACCGTAATAATACCGTAAGACCTGAAAGCAAGGTGTTCTGGTTTGGTTTGTTTTTAATTTCGCACCAAGATACACGAGGACTATCTGCACTAACCATCCCTAATTTATCAGTGAAAGACTAGAATGAAGGCAGCTAATCATCACCACCAACTTTTACGCGCTTATTAAGATAAGTAAGTATTCGTAATAATAATAATGACAGGAAACTGCAAGTGAAAATTAAGAGAGAGAAAGATCAAATAACTTGATTTAATTAACTTAATTTAGTTAATTAATTATTGAAAACGATTAAAGGTTTTACAGCATTTCAAAATATTAGATTGTTTGTTTGTTTTTGAACTTCGCGCAAAACTACTCGAGTGCCATCTGCGCTAGCCGTTCCTAATTTAGCAGTGTAAGACTAGAGGAAAGGCAGCTTGTCATTACCACCAACCGAATAGTGAGATTTACCGTCATATTATAACGCCCCCACGGCTGAAAGGGCGAGCATGTTTGGCGCGACGGAGATTCGAACCCGCAACCTTCGGATTAAGAGTCGAGTGCCTTAACCACCTGGTGATGCCGGACCAAAACATTACAATTTTATGTAGCCGTTCTTTTTATAAAATATAGCGAAATGTAATATTTATGGTAGGTGTATTAAATATTTCAGACATATTTACAGATAAAATATTAAGTATAATGCGGAATATAATCAGTTCGATAAAAGTTTAGAATTAAGGTTATGTCGTTAGTTGTATGTTTTCCACATTTATCTTCTTGGAGTCAAGAATAAAGCTGTGTAACTTCTTCATTTATTCTAGTTTTATTCTACTAATAAATACAACAAACCTATTATGTTCTATTGCCTTTTAAAATTTTTAGTACATACTAGAATGATTTACACGTTTTGATAAAAAGATTAGAATAAAAAAACGACCTGTGCACTTCAGTTACATAGAAGTAGAAGAATCTTATTTTTTTATATTTTAACCAACGTTTAGCTTCTGCATCTTCATCAGCGTTAACATACAGAATTGTTTCATATATTAACCTTGATGAAGTTGCAAAGGCGTAACGTTGGTTAAAATAATAGAAAAAAATTTAACATATATATCAGAAGTGAAAAGGTCCTTTTTATCAAACTTTTTTTTCAAATATTATTTTCTATCTTTATTTGACAGCTAATAGGAAATAGCTTCATGCTTCAATCAGTATTCTCTGATATATTTTGAAGCCGAAAAGACGCAGTGTAGGCCTACATTTTCCGATAAGTGAATTAGAATATCGTAGGCCTAGTTTCTTCAATAGACTACCGTATTATTGTTTCCTCTTCTTTAGCTTCAAAACAGCCAGTACTTTGAGCTTAACTCAATTTTGTTTTGTTTTTTATTGGCTAGCGATATGTTTCAATTATCTCTTTTCCTCCATTATATTCTTCCTGATCTTACAATCAGTTTACAAGTAGTGTATGGATCGTGTTAAAGTACATAATATATTCACTCTATAAACTTTTTTTACATTTACGTGATCTAACCCTAAAATTGTATTCGATTAAAATCTATGCAGGAGCGCAACATGTCATATCCTGTTAATGAATATTTTTGAAACTTTGTTAATTTACTGTAATGTCACATCATATAAAGCCTATTATATTTTTAGCTTTACATTTTTAGTGCAGTCCATTAGTGGGTTTAATAATTAAAAAGATATTAAAACTCCCTATTGGAATAGATTAATACAGTAGTGTTAAAAACATTGTAGGCTTATCACAACTTCTTATTGTCAAGTACAACTAATTATAACCGTGTTTCAACAGCTTGTAAAAGGTATTCATACCATAACAATTCTACGTGTGTGTGATGTAATAACATGTTTATGGTATCTTAAATTAAATATTAACTCAGAATACAGACAGTCTTTAAAATCATTGACTTATGATAACTAGAAAGTTAAAACTTTGCCATCAGTTAATTTAACATTTACGTAGTGGTTTTATATGCAAGCCATAAATATTTTAAAATGTAATAGTCCACGTATTCAAATACGGTACGTTAACTTTAACAATATTACACGGTACAGTAAGGTTTGTTTGTTTGTTTTTGAATTTCGCACAAAGCCACTGGAGGGATATTTGTGCTAGCCGTCCCTAATTTAGCAGTGTAAGACTAGAGGGAAGGCAGCTAGTCATCACCACCCACCGCCAACTCTTGATCTACTCTTTTACCAACGAATAGTGGGATTGACAGTAACATTGTAACGCTCCCACGACTGAAAGGGCAAGCACGTTTGGCGCGACGGTGATGCGAACCTGCAACCCTTAGATTACGAGTCGCACGCCTTAACCCACCTGGCCATGCCGGGGCCTGTACAGTAAGGAAACAAATATTATATTCAAACATATGACAATGAAAAACGATATATTAGAAAACGTTATGCTGCGAAAAGAATTGTATTTGTTTTTATTATTGTCTTTGCATTTTTAATTATTTGTAGACATAAATACTTTTTGCTTGGACTTCCTTTAGATTGGTTACATACGTTTCGGTTGCGAATTTGTAAGACTCTTTTTTTTTCCCCAGTGAGACAGCGGTAAGTTTACGGATTTACAACGCTAAAATCCTGGAGTCGATTTCCTGGAGGCGGAAACAACAGACAACTTGATAACCAAACAAAGCTGAACTCTCTAACACTTTGACAATTACCCAAATACCGGTCTTAACACATAGCTCAAAGAATATTGTAAGAGTTGGCATTCGCGTTCTACATGTTTATACAGTGTGCTTTTTTATAATATTCTGAACACACAATATCTTATTTCACGAGAAAAGAACAACCACTAAGAATACACCAAACACAGGTCAGCGATGTATCATTTAATTGTTTTAAGTTTGTATCGTTTGAATTTCGCTAGCCGTCCCTAGTTTAGCAGTGTAAGACTAGAGAAAAGACAGCTCGTCATCACCACCCGACTGCCAACTCTCGGGTTACTCTTTTACCAACGAATAGTGGGATTGACCTTTACATTAAGCGTCCCTACGACTGAAAAGACGAGCATATTTGGTGGGACGGTAATTTCAACCAGAGCCACTCTGATTCGAAGTTGAGGGCCCCGTAACCACCTAACTTTGTCAGGCTTTATCTTTTGTGTTTTTTAAAGAAATTTTCCCCGAATTTTATTTACGTTATCATTTGAAACTAGAAGAATATTTGTTGATGTATTTTGTCAACAGATGTCAGTGTGTACTGCGGAGTTTTCTTCAGGAGTGAAAAGCTATACAATGAGCTGCATCTGCTTTGTCTCACAAAAGGTATCGAAACTTGATTTATAGTCATGTAAGTCTGAATACACATCATTGTTTCTTGATGTTGAGAAACCAACTTGAAATAAAAATATACCTCAGAATGTCTGGTGTGGGTATTAAAAATGTTAGTAAAAAACAGAGAACAACGTTTCGACCTTCTTGGGTCATCCTATGGTTAGCAAACCTTTTAACCTGAAAATGACCTAGGAAGGCTGAAAAGCTGTTCTCTGCTCTATTAGTAAAAGTATTAATACCTAAACGAGCCGTTCTGAGACATATACTATTGTTCGTAATTAAGTACAAAATTTTAAAATGGACTATCTGTGTTCTGGCCACCACTGGTATTACAACCCGGTTTCTAACGTTGTAAGTCCGAAGGCTTACTTATTGTATTACTATGGAGCGTAAAAGTACCTTAAACAGGAAATCATGCTATTCACAAACAGAAAATAAGATGGTAAAAATTAAGTATGACCAGATATGTACATTAATCTAATTTATCATAAGAATTACATGTATATCAACATTTTCAACATGGCGAGTAAGGCTTAATTGTTATGAACCTTTACTTTACCCTCTTAAGTATGATTAGACATGAATTGTTATGACAATATAAATTTCTACATTGCGTGTTCTACTACCAATACACCTTACAGATGTATTTTCGAGTACTTGCTGTTACGATGGCACGTACAAAGTTATTTTGCAGTCTGTTCGCTATGTAACTGCGCATGTGTAAACAATGCATGACACGGTTTTCCAGACAGATAATATTATTCAGTTTCTGAGAAAGTCGTATGACTTCCATTCTGTTCATGGGCCTGGCGTGGCCTACTGTTTAGTGTGCAGAATTGTGAACCTGAAGGCTCTTGGTTTGCGTCTCGTTGCCGCAACACTGTGCATTGCATTTGGAGTCGTGGATACTTTATAAGAGTGGCTGTCAAACTCCACTACTTGCTTATAGTTAAAGCCTGATGCCGTTTATCTCCTTGTTCTATAAGTTCAAACTCTGATATCCCTTGTATGTTTTCTACAAAAATTCCTAAACAACATTTTACACGGGAAAAGTGTACAATGACGCTTAATTGGTTTGGTTTGTTTTGATTTTCGCGCAAAGCTACACGAGGGCTATCTGCGCTAGCCGTCCCTAATTTAGCAGTGTAAGACTAGAAGGAAGGCAGCTAGTCATCACCACCCACCGCCAACTCTTGGGCTAATCTTTTACCAACAAATAGTGGTATTAACCGTCATATTATAACAATCCCACGGCTATAAAATTCGGTATCCCTACATCATGCCACGGTTTTGTTTGTACACTATATTGAAAGGAAAGTTAAATGTTCACAACCCTTACATTAAGGAAAGTTGTTCCCATCTACTGGTTATTAGAACTAAAACGAAATTTCGTTTCCTATGCTGTATATTTTGTGCGACATTTTTAGCCGGTTAGCTGAAACAGGTCTATTGCCTGGAGAGGCTTCACCGCTCAGCTGATATGATAAGTTAATCTGAAATATTGTCCATACATGTAATGGTTCTAGTGCTTTGTTGAGACTGGTCTTTCTTCATTATTTTTCCGAAGTGTTGGGAAGATCCCTATATTTTCACAGTCTGTCCAGGTGATCACTGTATTTAAAGAATAATGCACTAAACAACATATACGAAGACAATATATATTATTAAATATGCATCACGTTATTTCCCAAGAAAGTACGTTCTTGTCAATGGATTTTTTTTTATTTTACATCCTCATCTAGAATCCACAGACGATCGCAGGAAAAGAAAAGCCCGTTAACACAGTTTTAACAGTTAAAATTTTAACAGTTTTAACCCATCTTGATTAATTCTAGCATATGCGTTAAGATATTCAAAGTATTTGTCACATATAAGTGTGTGTGCGCTGAGGCGTTTATTTAAATATTCTGTGGTGTTCCTGTTTCATCACCTTCTTTCTTTTCCCATGTTGTGTGAACTTTAATATTGTACAGTGTAGCTCTATTTATTATGTTGAAGTAACTTATATAAGTAACTACAGTCCGGGTGTGGGATGTTGAACACATAAATAACTACAGTCCAGGTGTGGTATGTTGAACAGATAAGTAACTACAGTCTAGGTGTGGTATGTTGAACAGATAAGTAACTACAGTGTAGGTGTGGTATGTTGAACAGATAAGTAACTACAGTCCAGGTGTGGTATGTTGAACAGATGAGTAACTACAGTCCAGGTGTGGTATGTTGAACAGATAAGTAACTACAGTCCAGGTGTGTTATATTGAACAGATAAGTAACTACAGTCCAGGTGTGGTATGTTGAACAGATAAGTAACTACAATCTAGGTGTGGTATGTTGAACAGGTAAGTAACTACAGTCTAGGTGTAGTATGTTGAACAGATAAGTAACTACAGTCTAGGTGTGGTATGTTGAACAGATAAGTAACTACAGTCCAGGTGTGGTATGTTGAACAGATGAGTAACTACAGTCCAGGTGTGGTATGTCGAACAGATAAGTAACTACAGTCCAGGTGTGGTATGTTGAACAGATAAGTAACTACAGTCCAGGTGTGGTATGTTGAACAGATAAGTAACTACAGTCCAGGTGTGTTATATTGAACAGATAAGTAACTACAGTCCAGGTGTGGTATGTTTAACAGATGAGTAACTACAATCTAGGTGTGGTATGTTGAACAGGTAAGTAACTACAGTCTAGGTGTGGTATGTTGAACAGATAAGTAACTACAGTCTAGGTGTGGTATGTTGAACAGATAAGTAACTACAGTCCAGGTGTGGTATGTTGAACAGATGAGTAACTACAGTCCAGGTGTGGTATGTCGAACAGATAAGTAACTACAGTCCAGGTGTGGTATGTTGAACAGATAAGTAACTACAGTCCAGGTGTGGTATGTTGAACAGATAAGTAACTACAGTCTAGATGTGGTATGTTGAACAGATAAGTAACTACAGTCCAGGTGTTGTATGTTGAACAGATAAGTAACTACAGTCCAGGTATGGTATGTTGAACAGATAAGTAACTACAGTCCAGGTGTGGTATGTTGAACAGATAAGTAACTACAGTCGAGGTATGGTATGTTGAACAGATATGTAACTACAGTCCAGGTGTGGTATGTTGAACAGATAAGTAACTACAGTCCAGGTGTGGTATGTTGAACAGATGAGTAACTACAGTCCAGGTGTGGTATGTTGAACAGATAAGTAACTACAGTCCAGGTGTGTTATATTGAACAGATAAGTAACTACAGTCCAGGTGTGGTATGTTGAACAGATAAGTAACTACAATCTAGGTGTGGTATGTTGAACAGGTAAGTAACTACAGTCTAGGTGTAGTATGTTGAACAGATAAGTAACTACAGTCTAGGTGTGGTATGTTGAACAGATAAGTAACTACAGTCCAGGTGTGGTATGTTGAACAGATGAGTAACTACAGTCCAGGTGTGGTATGTCGAACAGATAAGTAACTACAGTCCAGGTGTGGTATGTTGAACAGATAAGTAACTACAGTCCAGGTGTGGTATGTTGAACAGATAAGTAACTACAGTCCAGGTGTGTTATATTGAACAGATAAGTAACTACAGTCCAGGTGTGGTATGTTGAACAGATGAGTAACTACAGTCCAGGTGTGGTATGTTGAACAGATAAGTAACTACAGTCCAGGTGTGGTATGTTGAACAGATAAGTAACTACAGTCCAGGTGTGGTATGTTGAACAGATAAGTAACTACAGTCCAGGTGTGGTATGTTGAACAGATGAGTAACTACAGTCCAGGTGTGGTATGTCGAACAGATAAGTAACTACAGTCCAGGTGTGGTATGTTGAACAGATAAGTAACTACAGTCCAGGTGTGGTATGTTGAACAGATAAGTAACTACAGTCTAGATGTGGTATGTTGAACAGATAAGTAACTACAGTCCAGGTGTTGTATGTTGAACAGATAAGTAACTACAGTCCAGGTATGGTATGTTGAACAGATAAGTAACTACAGTCCAGGTGTGGTATGTTGAACAGATAAGTAACTACAGTCGAGGTATGGTATGTTGAACAGATATGTAACTACAGTCCAGGTGTGGTATGTTGAACAGATAAGTAACTACAGTCTAGATGTGGTATGTTGAACAGATAAGTAACTACAGTCCAGGTGTGGTATGTTGAACAGATGAGTAACTACAGTCCAGGTGTGGTATGTTGAACAGATAAGTAACTACAGTCTAGGTGTGGTATGTTGAACAGATGAGTAACTACAGTCCAGGTGTGGTATGTTGAACAGATAAGTAACTACAGTCCAGGTGTGGTATGTTGAACAGATAAGTAACTACAGTCCAGGTGTGGTGTGTTGAACAGATAACTAGCTACAGTCCAGGTGTGGTATGTTGAACAGATAAGTAACTACAGTCCAGGTGTGGTGTGTTGAACAGATAACTAGCTACAGTCCAGGTGTGGTATGTTGAACAGATAAGAAATTACAGTCTAGGTGTGGTATGTTGAACAGATAAGAAATTACAGTCCAGGTGTGGTATGTTGAACGGATAAGTAGATAGCTAGTTTTTAAACGATCTGTAATCTACAACGAAAAGTTTATTTAATCACAAGACTTGCAACTATAGACAATGCTTTAAAGTAACTACAGGTCATTGGACATTCCTTAACACATGGGCCCTTTATTAATAACTTGTATTTGTTATTTACCTTCTTGTTATTCCACTTTTATATTTCTTCATTCAACCATGTCTATGTTAACATAGGGATCAAAATTCACGCGAGAGGTATCTGCAATATATATATTTTTATTTTCTTATTGGCTGACAACTTTCTAACGTCACATGATTTTTCTGGTATTGCAAATAATATAATCTTCTGACACCTGAAGTGAAGCCATTCACAGTAGATAGTTCGAGACAAAGTGGTTTGTGTCAATACCTCATTGATACATAATATATATGTTCTTTGTATAGATACATAAACGATAGTTCTTGGATAAAAAAAATCATATAATAAAAAAATACAAATAATATAACATGTAACCATCACTAGACATATATCCATTTCTTTTACATACATAAATACATTTTATCAATTTTAGCTAATATAATATAATATATATTACTAATATAATACACTTATTTATTCATCTTAAACTATTCTACATTTTAAAAATTAATATCCACATGTATAATGTTGCTAAAAGCTAAATCCCATAAAGATTTGACGCCACCTACATGAGATCTTTTGAGTGTTAAAAAACTATCTTGGTACTAAATAATAATAATAAAAAGATTTATAATGTAACTGTAAATCAGTGTTTGAAACAGGAATGTTAATTTTTCATTTTTTCGTTTGTTTTAATAAAAACTGTATCATTCGTTTACGAAAGTGACGTCATTTGAGTATTTTTGTTCAAAAATGCACGTGCTGAGCCAAGAGTATAAACTGAGTCAGACAGAAACTTATAGATACACTAACTTTTCTGCGTAGTTTTTATGTTTTAGATCCTAATAAACACGATTTATTTTGAATGATAAATAAAAGCACAACAAATCGAACTTCTAAGAGGTGATTGTCTCACGTGTTAACGAAACAAATTAAAACGACAACAAAGTTGGATGAAACCAGTAACTTCAGTCAACTAGGCTTATGACCTTTAGGCGGCTGTGGTTCTTTAACTGGAAAGAAAAACCTCAGTAGAGACTAGTTTCTGTTAAAACATTCTACTGTTACAGGATATTTCCAACTAAGTCTATGCTGAGTGAGATAAACTTAAAAGAACCCCAGAGCATTGTAGCTTTATAAAACTTATCGCAGTGTCAAGGAGATTGATTGTTTGGTTTGTTTTGAATTTCGCGCAAAGCTACACGAGGGCTATCTGCGCCAACCGTCCCTAATTTTGCAGTGTAAGACTAGAGTGAAGGCAACTAGTCATCACCACCCACCGCCAACTCTTGGACTACTCTTTTTACTAAAGAATAGGGGGATTTACATGTCACATTATAACGCCCCCACGGCTGAAAGGGCGAGCATGTGTGGTGTGACAGGGACTCGAAACCGTGGTTCTCAGATTGCGAGTCGAGCGCCCTGACCACCTGTTTGGGAATGAAAAATGCTATCTGATGATATCCAAACGTATTTAAAATGAGCTTCACAACTTAATAACATATGATGACACCTAGTGTTACGTACTGTAATTTCAAATAGTGTAAATCTTATTTAAACTGTAATTTAAATTCATAAATTAAATAAATGCCGATATATATCCAGTTTATGATAATTTGCTAACAAGTTCGTCACACATACGTTTTTTTTTCAACACAAATATATTTCAATATACAAATGGATTTACAACAATAATGTGTGTTTTACCTTGTTTGGAACTTCACTGATGCCTTATCGGGGGTTCACGATGAGAGAGTTAATTTTGAGTTAATGTAGGTACAATTCACTTAACAGAGATCTAGTTAATGCTATACTCGCCTTTCTTCGCCGTCCACACTCCAATTCCTCACCCGCTGTAGTTTAATAACGTCTTTGTAAAAATACTTATGTCCGATCTGAATCCACCAAAGCTAAATGGTTTGTAGTATTCAAAATTTATAAACGTTCCTGGTCAAATATCTGACGTTTCTCGATTAATAAGAGTTAATCTCAGTTATATCTTCTGAAGTTTATAGTATGTCAGCAATGGCAGACCAAGTAATATATACTGTCTCTTGTCGCGGCGCGTTGGATACATTTATAGGCGTGAGGAGAGTTTCTTGAAATTTCAGCCTACACAACAATATTGATGATACACTAGTGTTTACGTACACACATATTTTGTTGATACTTACACAAGAGAATATTCCTGAAGCTTTAGTGAATAAATGGGAATTTCGCAATACAGTTTCAACAGTATAAGTTATGAACATGTCTAAATATAAATTTAACTTGAACAAATATTGATATTCAAATAGATACGTAATAGTAAATCCGTTACTCCAAACAAGTGTATTATATGACCTTTCCAACTTAATATCACTTTAAATATCAAACACTGAACCGTGTAGGTCGAGGAAAAATATTTCTTGAACCAATTGTTGATACTTTCATATTAAAAAGAGTTAAATTTGGAGGTTCTTAGGTCTTTGTTATTTTGTTTGATTAAGAGTGCAGTAATATTCAAATGTTTATGTTTTTACTTGCGGATATTCAAACAAAGCTAACTTCTCGAGGCTATCTGTGTTAGCCATTTTTAAGAAGCCATTTTTAGAGAGAAGGTAGCTAGTAAAGAAAACTATCGCCAACTCTTGGACTACTTATGTCTGACAGAATGGTGCGATTTTGCTGGTACCTTTACATCACATTAAAAAATTTCAGAAGTAAGTAGGACGATTGGTTTCAATACTGGTCCGGATGACACTGACTCGTAATCAAAGAGTCACAAGTTAGAATCCCCGTCACACCATATATCCTTGCCCTTTTATTCGTTATAATTTTACTGTCAATCCCCTATTCGTTGGTAAAATAGTAGCCTAAGAGATGGCGTTGAATGATGATGACTAGTTGCCTTCCTTCCAGTCTTACACTGCTAAATTAGGAACGGCTAGCGCAGATAGCCTTCGTGTAGCTTTACGCGAAACTAAAAAAAAACAAAACAAATCATTTTAAATGCATACTTGCCTGGATATCGTCAGATGATACTAAGTTGGAAAGTTCATATTAAATAAGTCCAGCTTGGTTGGGTGGTTAGAGCGCTCGGCTCGTAATCTGAGTGTCACGGTCTCGACTCTCTGTGGTATAAACATGCACAACCTTTCACCCGTGGGAGCATTATAAAGTGACGGTCAATCCCATTTTTCATTATTAAAAAAGTAATCCAAGAGATGGCGGCGGGAGGTAATCACTAACTGCCTTCTCTACTGTCACATTAGAGAAGACTAAAGCAAATAGACCTCGTGAGGCTTTGTGCTTGGCATGGCCAGATGGGTTAAGGCGTTCGACTCGTAATCTAAGGGTCGCTAGTTTGAATCCCCGTCGCACCAAACATGCTCGCTCTTTCAGCCGTGCAGGCGTTATAATGTGACGGTAAATCCCACTATTCATTGGTAAAAGTGCAGCCAAAGAGTTAACGGTGGGTGGTTATGGCTAGCTTCCTTCCCTTTAGTCTTACACTGCTAAATTAGGGACGGCTAGCGCAGATAACCCTCTTGTAGCTTTGTACAAACGCTATTCTAGAACTCTTCCATAGAAGTAAACTGTTTTTCATTCAGATGATGTTGAATAGATGGTAATCTGAAGAAGCAAGATCAGAAGACTAAGGAGGGGGAAGTTTCTCCCAGCCAAGCTGTTCAGTGATCAGGAGACTAGGGAGGGGGAAGTTCCTCCCAGCCAAGCTGTTCAGTGTTTCTGGAAGTGATCCTAGTGGTATTAGGACGTGTACTGTCATGGTGGAAAACAACTCCTTTCCGATTCACAAAAGCAGGTCTCTTTTCAGTACAGTGTTCATTCGATCCAGTTGTTGACAGTATCTCTAAGAAGTGATTGTCTGGTTTGTTGTAAAAACTCAAAGTGTATTACACTACCTTTATCCCACCAAACACTAATCAAAACCTTCCTAGGGTGCAGGTTCGCTTTTGGCTGTGGTGATGTAGCTGGTTCTACTAATGAACTATTGGCAGCACTAAACATTTTTGTAGAGTACTACATCTCATCTCCAGTCACTATGCGCTTCAAAAACGAGCTTGAATTTCTAATTGTTCTCTCAGATTATCAGCTGACAACTCACGTGGTCCCTATTTTCTCAGCTTTGAAAATCTACCAAGTTTTTGTTACAAATGTTGATGGACAATGGAAGATGAATTGAGTTTCTGGGCTAATTTTTCATCAGTTATAGCACGATCCTTCTCAAGTTGCTACATTATCAAACTCAACATGGCGCGCAATGCGAGCTGCATCCGTCAAACTGAAGTCACCAGTTATTGAACCATCTTTGACACTTTCTCACACTCAGAATGTCATTGCTGTACACATCTTGAATGCTTCGCGTAGCATCAGTAGCACCTTTCCCTTTTCTGAACTCGTAAAACATTATCGCCTTAAGTGCTCCTCTGATACCTCAGTGATAATTGTGGCTTCTAAAATAAATAAATCAAAAACTCGTAAAGTAAAGAACTGACTTAGACTTAATATTATCAAGACATCCCATACAACTTACACGACTTTGAGAATAACTCAATTTTGTCAAGAAATATGCATTTAAACTTATCCAATCCCATAAAAACATTGCTTGTGGGATGACCTGATATTTTACTGATATATAGTGGAGTTCTATAAGACTTCTCCATAATTATCTAGCTCCAGTTTCGACACTTTTATAAATTTAAAATACGTATAAAGTTACTTTTACACCTTATTTCAGCGTTGCTTAGTAATTCTGCTTCTTGTACGCAAAATTACTTCTATCTGTTCTTGTTTCAGCTATTTGTGCAATGGAAAGCTATTGTAAGCGTGTGAACATTTTTGTATTTCCACTCTCCATCGTACTTTCTCACCAATATATATAGTTATGAGAGTGACGCCTTGAAAAACCTGTATATGTTGTTACGTATTGTAATCTATCTCGGACGAGTCTTCGATTTTTATGTTATGTACGTTACGTATTACGATTTCAGATTGCCGGAACTTCCAATTTAGAATTTAATTAAATGTTGATGAGTATTATATTTATTATATTTGCCAACAAGATTGATACACAGGATTTTCTTTCTCAACACAAATATATTTTAATATATGAAAAAACAAAACAATACAATTTATAATAGCGGTTATTACAAATAGTTACCAGAAATGATTGTTTATGTACAATAGTTTTACAAACTTACAAGCAATACTAAATCCTATATTGGTCTTATCTGAATGTTTTATCCACATTCAATGAGAACAGATAAATTCTTTGTTGATATACCTGTACACTTCTCTTGACGGGCAGCTAGCTTGAAGCACCCGTGAGTTTTCACCGACGACAATATTTAATGTCCTCATAGTAAGTTTATATACTCAGGCGAAATTCTCAATCGCTTAACAATCTTCGAAAACACGCTAGCATTTCCGTTAAATAAATATTGTTGATTATTATTCTCAAGAATCTTTTATAAATTTAAAAAACAGGTGTGACTCGCACAAAACACACTCACCAATATACGTACATGTATCAGACTGAAACAAATGTAAGTAATAAATTAAACGTATAACGGTAAATAAACATATAACGATAAATGCGTTACAATGTTTTGTTGTAATTGTTAAATATTTTGTATTTCATAAATACACAAGTTTTGTTTTGGGGTAAATATCAAATTCAAAACGTGTGAAAAGTTAGTAATTACTGGTAATCACTGTTACACATGTGTAATGCGTTTTATTACTTACATTGTTAATCTAGGTGTATCAAAACACTTTATAATCAAAATAGTCCTAGCTCTTTTCTTTAAAGTAATATTTTTTATACGGTCATTATAAATAGCAGAGATCTGTTATCATAGACCGTGATGCTGACTACATAAATTCGACAGAACATAGACACAATTACTTCAGATGAAAAGAAAAAAACCTTACAAAGAAGAACGTGTGAACATTTCTGCCAGGTGACAAAAACCACCACGAAAAGTGTTGAAGGCGTGAAGAAAAGTGTATTATAGCGCAGTAGAAAACAGTGTGATGGACATATTAACCTCTCAGCGCACTTTTTGAACCATGGAACGTAGAAGGGCAGAATTCAGTTTGACGGAAACTGTGAAGATCCCATAATGATAAATTACACAACATGCAACCTTCTTTTACTTCAATGTGTGGTAACTTCTTTGATATAAAGAACTCAATGGAACGAATCAGAAAGGGGATGTTTGTTGGATGACGAAAAAACAAACTGAAACCAAAACCTTCACCCGCTTCGAGATGAAAAAAATAGTGCTAAGTGAGAAATACTTTAAAGCGTTCTACACACGAGTAGTTTTTATTTATACTCGTGAAGAAAGAGACCCTGTAGATACCATGATTTAGTGTATTTCACGTTTTACCTGATACTGTTTTTGGAAGTTGAAAGTTACCGTAATAGGTGGACAGTTTACGAAAATGTATTTTTCTTTCTATCGAGAGTTTCTGACCAGATTAAGTATAATACAAATAAAATGAAAACAAGAGGTGAGTAATTAAAAACTTCGTTTCTGTTGGAGACAAAGATACACAATAATCCATTTGTATTATGCCCACCACAAACATCGAAACCACTAGAGGGAATATTTATTTCTCTTATTTTCTCTGTACCTAGTTTGGCAAAAAGAAAGTAGGAAACTATACCAAACAAAACTACTCTCTAGTTTCGGAAATTATATATAAAAGTGGATAACTACACAACCATAAATTATAATAACCAATACCGCTCAATGTTTTACGTCTTTTCGAAATAAGCTTGTTTGTTTTTGAATTTCGCACAAAGCTACTCGAGGGCTATCTGTACAAGCCGTCCCTCATTTAGCAGTGTAAGACTAGAAGGAAGGCAGCTAGTCATCACCATCCACCGCCAACTCTTGGGCTATTGTTTTACCAACGAAGAGTGATATTGACCGTCACATTATAACGCCCCCACGGCTGAAAGGGCGAGCATGTTTGGGAGGACGGGGATGCGAACCTGCGACTCACAGACTACGAGTCGCACGCCTTAACACACTTCGCCATGCCGGGATCGAAATAAGCAACAACAAAAAGTCATATTTCTAAGGTTTCCCTACTTTCCTTCTAATTACTTATTTCTACACATCAATAGCGTTTGTTTTATCAAAGATTTTAATGTTTTCTTTTACACTGATTTTTCAATACTTTTCGTTCGAGTTTTTATTGATTTTATTAACTATATAACAGGAATAAATTACCTTCCATGAAATTCCAATAAGTTCCATTGGTTCCATAATTTGTTTGTTTTTTCTATAATTTCATTATGAAACTTTTCAAATATTGATTATCTGTAGTTTTCGAACTCACATGCGTTAGAATCAAGAAAACATATTTTTAAAAGCCCCCTCGAACTATTTAAAAGTGTGACAACGAAGCTCGTTTCACAGATCTTCAAAGCAGGCCGCTAAAGTTAGCACTTTATTGGCTAAGCCGTTTTTAATGATTAATTACACATACAAACGACGTATGTTGTACGATTGCTCGCTAACTCCTCTCGCACACTATTTGACCAGTGTCCAACAAAAGTAACATGATCACTCTTACGGTCCCCAGACGATAACATGGAGGGTCATAGTTCTGTCTGTTTATCTGTCACGACTATTACCTTAAGCATATATTGGTTAGATTAGATTTGAGGGTAGGTCGGTAGAAATCGTGATTAGCTGTAACATAAATGGGTACATCAGCGCCATGGGTCATAATAAGTGTCTGAAATTTCCCATTACATTTGATTGGTTGTCAAGGAAACAACATCGCCAAATCTTGTCCAATCGGAACTCTCAGTTACAACTTTATAACAAATCATGTGGTTTAGAAAATATCGACATTAAATCACGCTTCTTAAAATTATCAGGCTAACAAAACTAAAACCAGGAAGACAGTCGAAAGAGAAAACCGCGAAATCTATATATATATAAGAAACTGTATATTTGTCTATCCTCTAACACATTATTTTACCAACCTCAGTCAAACTTGGCATAAAACCTTCAGTCCCCAAAATTAATTTGGAGAGGTTAAAATTTCCAGTGGGGGCTGGGTCCCCGATATAATTCCGTAAAATCTTCCAAATCAGTACAATTTAACATGGTGATACAGAATGACACGAGAAGGTCGTAAGGGGTAGTTGAACCTTATCTAAATGCCCGGCATGGCCAAGCGTGTTAAGGCGTGTGAGTTGTAATCTGAGGGTCGCGGATTCGCATCCCCTTCGCGCCAAACATGCTCGTCCTTTCAGCTATGAGGGCGTTATAATGTTACGGCCAATCCAAATATTTGTTGGTAAAAGAGTAACCCAAGAGTTGGCGGTGGGTGGTGATGACTAGCTGCCTTCCCTCTAGTCTTACACTGCTAAATTAGGGACGGCTAGCACAGATAGCCCTCGATTAGCTTTGTGCGAAATTAAAAACAAACAAACAAACCCCTATCTAATCTGCATATATATATATACGCACAAGTGAAATTGCATGTTTGTTTGTTCGCTGTCTTCTCGCATACTATTTGATCAACTTCCACTAAACTTGGGATGGTGAATTCCAGGATCCCTAAAGCTAATATTAACGAGTCAAAATCCCCACCAGGGTTTCAAAAAAAAAAAGCGCACATTCGATTCTGCCAAACAAAATGCAACCTTTTTCTGTGTTTCTTCTATAATACTGTGTAGCCATCTGTTTCTTCTATAATACTGTGTAGCCATCTGTTTCTTGTATAATACTGTGTAGCCATCTGTTTCTTGTATAATACTGTGTAGCCATCTGTTTCTCCTATAATACTGTGTAGCCATCTGTTTCTTGTATAATACTGTGTAGCCATCTGTTTCTTGTATAATAGTGTGTAGCCATCTGTTTCTCCTATAATACTGTGTAGCCATCTGTTTCTTGTATAATACTGTGTAGCCATCTGTTTCATGTATAATACTGTGTAGCCATCTGTTTCTTGTATAATACTGTGTAGCCATCTGTTTCTTCTATAATACTGTGTAGCCATCTATTTCTTGTATAATACTGTGTAGCCATCTGTTTCTTGTATAATACTGTGTAGCCACCTGTTTCTTCTATAATACTGTGTAACCATCTGTTTCTTCTATAATACTGTGTAGCCATCTGTTTCTTGTATAATACTGTGTAGCCATCTGTTTCTTGTATAATACTGTGTAGCCATCTGTTTCTTCTATAATACTGTGTAGCCATCTGTTTCTTCTATAATACTGTGTAGCCATCTGTTTCTTCTATAATACTGTGTAGCCACCTGTTTCTTCTATAATACTGTGTAGCCATCTGTTTCTTGTATAATACTGTGTAGCCATCTGTTTCTTCTATAATACTGTGTAGCCATCTGTTTCTTCTATAATACTGTGTAGCCATCTGTTCCTTCTATAACACTGTGTAGCCATATGTTTCTTCTATAATACTGTGTAGCCATCTGTTTCTTGTATAATACTGTGTAACCATCTGTTTCTTGTATAATACTGTGTAACCATCTGTTTCTTCTATAATACTGTGTAGCCATCTGTTTCTTGTATAATACTGTGTAGCCATCTGTTTCTTCTATAATACTGTGTAGCCATCTGTTTCTTCTATAATACTGTGTAGCCACCTGTTTCTTCTATAATACTGTGTAGCTATCTGTTTCTTCTATAATACTGTGTAGCCATCTGTTTCTTGTATAATACTGTGTAGCCATCTGTTTCTTCTATAATACTGTGTAGCCATCTGTTTCTTCTATAATACTGTGTAGCCATCTGTTTCTTCTATAATACTGTGTAGCCATCTGTTTCTTTCTCTTAAACACTAGAAAATTCTATTGTAAAAAAAATCGAGAAAACTCATGAAACTTCATTGTGATAGAACCATTTTTCTAGGTTGATTTTTTTTAATTATCAAATATAAATTTGGTGAAGATTGTTGTTTGTTTTTAAACTATTCAATGGGCTATCTGTGCTATGCCCACTGCGGTTATCGGAATCCTGTTTCTAGCAGGAGGGATGTGCAGACACAATCCTGTGCTACTGGGGACCGTTTATTGCTAGATTTATTACAAATGTTTTGATGAGCATTTTGCTTCCAATCACGTGCGTTTATATGACGTAATATATTCAAAATTGTCACGTCCAAATTGTTCAAAAACACATATTTTCTTATAAATTTAAATTGTTTTTCCATACATGTGTGTGTTTTCACAGCAAAGCCACATGGGGCTATCTGCTGAGTCCACCGAGGGATATCGAACCCCTGATTTTAGCTTTGTAAATCTGTAGACTTACCGCTGTACCAGCTGGAGATTTTTCCATACATCCTAACAAACTTTGTTAAATCGCCTTTATCGCTATTCAAACATGTTTCTTGAAGTATTTTTAGATTATAAAGTCGACCACGAGAGAATCAATCTCGGCTCCCAGTTAAGGTATACCAGTGCCTTTTATTGAATTTAATGTAGTGACTCATTCGAGCTTTAATATAATACATTGAAATACGTGTTGGTATTTCCCATATATATATTTACCGAAAAGAGATACATAAACACCTTTCTTTATCCCTAAGGTATATATGTGTAATGGGTTTCTTTGTTTTAAGTTTTGGTGTGGTTTGTTTTGAATTTCGCGCTAAGCTACACGAGGACTATCTGCGCTAGCCGTCCCTAATTTAGCAGAGTAAGACTAGAGGGAAAGCGGCTAGTCATCACCACTCACCGCCAACTCTTTGGCTACTCTTTAAGAACGAATAGTGGGAGTGACCGTCACATTATAACAACCCCACGGCTGAAAAGCGAGCACGTTTTGAGTGACGAGGATTCGAACCCGCGACTCTCGGATTACGAGTCAAGTGCCTAAGCTGTTCATTTAATTTCTGGAAGCTCACTCTATATAACTGATTGAGTAATTTGTACGAAACATAAGTAATTTGAAGATCTGTTCACTTAATTGTTGGGGACTTATTTTATATAATTAACTCTGTAACTTACGCCAAACGTAAGTAATCTATACATTACCTGTTTTATATGAAGTTATTTATAAAATGTTTTCCAATGGGCCAGAGTTAAAATTAAGGGCTTACAACACCAAAATCCGGGATTCGATTTCCCATGGTGGACAGAGCGCATCTTTGCGCCAAAAAAAAAAAAAGATCCATAAACACACACATACAGTCTGTAAAATTTGTAAAACCATTTACAGATACCCAAATATATAACTTTCTGTGCTTTGTGGTTATTTATTTGTTCCTTAGTTTTTAAAACAAAGCCACTCTGGGATATACAGTCATGTGAAAAAGTTAGGACACCTATGAAAGGTGTCACTCCCAAAAAGGTAGGATACATTTTATTATCTCACAGTATAGCTTGTACCCGGGGTATTTTCAATTAGAGTATCATTATTTGTTTCGGCTTATTGTTTATTTTTTTAAGATATAACAAACTAATATAATTAGTCAGAAGATTGGATTTGCTGTTTTTAACACAGTCCTTTCTAGTAATTTTCGTTATTTAGCTTCATTAAAATGTATTCATTTTCACAAATATATATACATTCACACACACATATACGTATTCAAAGATGTCAACTCCCCACTGAGCATATGGAGAAAGAGCAAGACAATAATTTATATTCTTTATTCATATACCAAAACATCTTATATTGTCTTTTTACAAACACACCTCCACATATCTGTGTCTCAACAACCGACGCTGCAATCTATGTTGACAGAGAACAAACGACAAAGTATATCTACATCGCCTGATACAATGTCAGGTTTTAAAAATATATCATTATAACTTTTAAGAAATTCACCCAGTTTGTGGTTATAGATATTATAGGTTTTCCAACATATTTTTTTACCTAGTTTTAATTAGAAGACGTTATACAAGCTTCTTCGCTAACCCGCAAAAATTCAACGAATAATCTTAAAGAATTACTTTGTCCAAGTTCTTACTGGGAATTCTTTCTTATATATCAATCATATTCACGTTCTATTCCGATTCTGAAATCATTAAATTCTGTTGGATCATTTACATTTTCTTGTCTTGCTGTAAGGCAATCATGAGTTGTTTGGTAGTTAATTTTTCTTCTTGAAATTCAAATAAAATAAAAGAAACACTTTTCTTATTAAGGTTCGAATAAAACCAATAAACACTTTTCTTATTAAGGTTCGAATAAAACCAATAAACACTTTTCTTGTTAAGGTTCGAATAAAACCAAGAAACACTTTTCTTATTAAGGTTCGAATAAAACCAATAAACACTTTTCTTATTAAGGTTCGAATAAAACCAAGAAACACTTTTCTTATTAAGGATCGAATGAAACCAATAAACACTTTTCTTATTAAGGTTCGAATAAAACCAATAAACACTTTTCTTGTTAAGGTTCGAATAAAACCAAGAAACACTTTTCTTATTAAGGTTCGAATAAAACCAAGAAACACTTTTCTTATTAAGGATCGAATAAAACCAATAAACACTTTTCTTATTAAGGTTCGAATAAAACCAAGAAACACTTTTCTTGTTAAGGTTCGAATAAAACCAAGAAACACTTTTCTTGTTAAGGTTCGAATAAAACCAATAAACACTTTTCTTATTAAGGTTCGAATAAAACCAAGAAACACTTTTCTTGTTAAGGTTCGAATAAAACCAAGAAACACTTTTCTTGTTAAGGTTCGAATAAAACCAAGAAACACTTTTCTTGTTAAGGTTCGAATAAAACCAAGAAACACTTTTCTTGTTAAGGTTCGAATAAAACCAATAAACACTTTTCTTGTTAAGGTTCGAATAAAACCAAGAAACACTTTTCTTATTAAGGTTCGAATAAAACCAAGAAACACTTTTCTTGTTACGGTTCGAATAAAACCAAGAAACACTTTTCTTGTTAAGGTTCGAATAAAACCAAGAAACACTTTTCTTGTTAAGGTTCGAATAAAACCAAGAAACACTTTTCTTGTTAAGGTTCGAATAAAACCAAGAAACACTTTTCTTGTTAAGGTTCGAATAAAACCAAGAAACACTTTTCTTGTTAAGGTTCGAATAAAACCAAGAAACACTTTTCTTATTAAGGTTCGAATAAAACCAAGAAACACTTTTCTTGTTACGGTTCGAATAAAACCAAGAAACACTTTTCTTGTTAAGGTTCGAATAAAACCAAGAAACACTTTTCTTGTTAAGGTTCGAATAAAACCAAGAAACACTTTTCTTGTTAAGGTTCGAATAAAACCAAGAAACACTTTTCTTGTTAAGGTTCGAATAAAACCAAGAAACACTTTTCTTGTTAAGGTTCGAATAAAACCAATAAACACTTTTCTTGTTACGGTTCGAATAAAACCAAGAAACACTTTTCTTGTTAAGGTTCGAATAAAACCAAGAAACACTTTTCTTGTTAAGGTTCGAATAAAACCAAGAAACACTTTTCTTATTAAGGTTCGAATAAAACCAAGAAACACTTTTCTTATTAAGGTTCGAATAAAACCAAGAAACACTTTTCTTGTTAAGGTTCGAATAAAACCAAGAAACACTTTTCTTATTAAGGTTCGAATAAAACCAAGAAACACTTTTCTTATTAAGGTTCGAATAAAACCAATAAACACTTTTCTTGTTAAGGTTCGAATAAAACCAAGAAACACTTTTCTTATTAAGGTTCGAATAAAACCAATAAACACTTTTCTTATTAAGGTTCGAATAAAACCAAGAAACACTTTTCTTGTTAAGGTTCGAATAAAACCAATAAACACTTTGCTTATTAAGGTTCGAATAAAACCAAGAAACACTTTTCTTATTAAGGTTCGAATAAAACCAAGAAACACTTTTCTTGTTAAGGTTCGAATAAAACCAATAAACACTTTTCTTATTAAGGTTCGAATAAAACCAATAAACACTTTTCTTGTTAAGGTTCGAATAAAACCAGTAAACACTTTTCTTCTTAAGGTTCGAATAAAACCAAGAAACACTTTTCTTATTAAGGTTCGAATAAAACCAAGAAACACTTTTCTTATTAAGGTTCGAATAAAACCAAGAAACACTTTTCTTATTAAGGTTCGAATAAAACCAATAAACACTTTTCTTATTAAGGTTCGAATAAAACCTATAAACACTTTTCTTATTAAGGTTCGAATAAAACTAAGAAATACTTTTCTTATTAAGGTTCAACACACAACGAATCACAAGCGATCAATTCAGCCTTACATCCACCACTATACTGGTACAGGTATGTTGATGATACAATTGTTGGATTCACATCTACAGAATATACACTTAGTGTTTTATATCACGTTCACTCTATACATCCCAACATTAAGTTCACCTGTGAACAAAAAAATTAACAAAATAGCATTTCTTAACCTCAAGATCGTACGAACCGATACACAGTTCAAAACGGATATCAACAGAAAAATCACCCATACTGGATAATACATTCCTTGGGACTCAGCACATGAAACAAGACAAAAACTCAACAAAAACTATGTTCACCGGATAAAATTAGCGATGAAATCAATAAAATAAAACAATACTTCATCAACATCAACACATTTCCTCAAAAACTGTTGAAAAAATTATACGCACACACCTAGAGAAACAACAAACAAACAAAAAGCCCCAAGATACAATAAACTACATAACCTATTACTGCTGCATACCATATGTTCCTGACATTAGCGATAAAATAACCGGTAAATTTGAAATATCACATTTAATCGAAAACCAGGTGCAAAACTAAAGTCCATACTATGTATAAACTACACTAGCAAACACAACACCAACATAATTTATAAAATACAATGCAACAACTGCCAAGACTTACAGTCATGTGAAAAAGTTAGGACACCCTATAAAAGCCTGTGTATTTTTGTAACATTTTTGGATATATAGATATTTAATCTCAATGTTAACATAACTGAGAGATTATAGGAATATAACTAAACAATTAAAACTGAAGAAAAGACTTTTCAAGATCTTCTGTATTTGTAATTCTACAAAAATGCATATTCTAACTGAGGAAAAAGTTAGGACACCCTACCCCCTAATAGCTAGTGTTACCCCCTATGGCTGAAATAACTGCAGTGAGACGCTTCTTATAGCCATCTACCAGTCTCTGACATAGGTCTGAAGAAAATGTGCCCCACTCCTCAATGCAGAATTCTGTCAGCTGTGAGATATTCGAGGGGTTTCTTGCATGTACAGCCCGTTTCAAGTCACTCCACAGTATCTCAATGGGATTAAGATCTGGGCTTTGACTCGGCCATTCCAGGATTTTCCATTTCTTAGTTTTCAGCCAGTCCTTGGTGGAGTTACTGATATGTTTTGGGTCATTGTCATGTTGCAGGGTCCAGTTCTGCTTCAGCTTTAATTTTCGTACAGATGGTCTCACATGATCCCCAAGCACTCTCTGATACACAGTAGCATTTATGGTGGATTTTATGATTGTGAGCTGTCCAGGTCCTGCTGCAGCAAAGCAGCCCCAAACCATGACACTTTCACCTCCATGCTTCACAGTTGGTATGAGGTTCTTTTCCTGGAATGCTGTATTTGGTTTATGCCAAACATGTCCTCTCTTCTGGTGTCCAAATAATTTAATTTTGGACTCATCTGTCCAAAGAACATTATTCCAGAAGTCCTGGTCTTTGTCTACATTCTCTCTGGCAAACTTCAGTCTGGCCTTGATGTTTCTCTTGGAGAGCAAAGGTTTCCTCCTTGCACACCTCCCATGCAAGTTAAACTTGTGCAGTCTCTTTCTGATTGTAGAGGTATGCACTTTCACATCAACAATAGCCAGAGCCTGCTGTAGGTTCCGTGATGACATGTTACGGTGTTTGGAGACCTCTTTTAGCATCTTGCGGTATTGTCTCGGGGTGAACTTGCTTGGACGACCAGACCTGGGCATGTTGGCAGTTGTTTTGAAAGCCCTTCACTTGTTGACTATTTTCCGGACAGTAAAATGGCTGATTTCAAAATCTTTTGGGATCTTTTCAAAACCCTTACCAGACTCATAAGCTGCTACAATTTTCTTTCTGAAGACCTCAGACAGCTCTCTTGCTCTCACCATGGTGCTCACTCTCACTTCAACGGTCAGGAGCACACCAAACTAAATGTTTGAGGTTTAAATAGGGCAAGCCTCATTCAAAATGCTGAGTAACGATCTTCTAATCATGTGCACCTGGTGTGATACACCTGTGTGTGAGTTGAGCCATTTTAAGTGGGAATAAATGTGGGAGTGTCCTAACTTTTTCCTCAGTTAGAATATGCATTTAGAAACAAGCAGAAAAATGGAAAGTAGATTCAAAGAACACAAAAACACCATCACACGTTTTTGAACACTGCAGATCAAATAAACACAACATAACCATAGAAAACATCCAGTTATTAAGTAAGGAAACAAATATAAATAAACGCAAAATCAAAGAAGTCCAACTTATACAGCAACTAAAACCAAAATTAAACCAATATAAAGGGACACCTTTATACCTATACTAATTAATAACTTAACATCCACCTGCAGCGCCCCTACAATCCCGTACCCGTTTATACTCTAGTCTCTAAGACGTGCGTCTTAACCTGAAGATGACCTAGGAAGGTCAAAACGTTGTTCTCTCCTTATCAGTAAAGTGTTAATATCCATAACACCCGTTCTGAGATTCAACATGAGAATAAGTTAAGCAGCCGGTACAGAAATCGAACAACCAAATGTACGTTAGTCTGTTTTTCTCTTTTAGCGATCAAAACATTCGACGAGTCAAAACAAACAAAATACAAACAGAAATTGAGTTATTTAAATTTTTCACATGTCACTAAATGAGTGACCTGTTTAGCATTGATTAGACTTATAGGTAATCGATATCGATTTTTATTGATTTTTTGCTAAGCATAGTTTCATTAATATAGATAATTCATCGGACAATACTTAAGTTAATGTTAACTTAAGTTAACTACAGACATAACATCTGTTACACAGATTGACCCCAGTAGTAAAACTACAGACCTAACATCTGTTACACAGATTGACCTCAGTAGTAAAACTACAGACATAATATCTGTTACACAGATTGACCCCAGATATTACATTAACTTATCTAATTTTTATACGTACATTAAAACCGAGTACATGTTAATATTATATGAATGAACTGTATAGTTAAACGACTTTTAAGTTCTGTCATTTATCACAAATAAAAACTCCTTTATACTGTCACTTACTAAGATTTATTACACTAAACATTTTATTTCATAATAAGTGTAATTTAAATTATATTTCTAAAATCCATTACACCGGCACTAACAACCAGTTGTTAAGCAATAATGTAGTCATAAAATATAATACATCTTCATATCTAAAATCAATAGTGTTGTAACGAACTGGTAACTGGTAACCATTTTGTTCTTGTTTTTGTTCCAACAGACTTTTACTTTAAAACATTAGTTTAAAACAACTAGTGACAAACTGTTTTCAAACTCATATCTGAAACTACAAGTCTCTGGTGAGGTAACCAGGAATTTCTTATTCTTTAGTCTTATTAAAACATTTATATAAGAAAAAATATTTATCCTAGACTCCTCTCATCTGTTAACCGTGGCATGATACATCAAAGTCATAAATAGCATAGTAATATCTATCTAACTAAAGCGATATTTATATGGAGCACAACATTAATAAGTAACATCAGGTTTCATTTTCCTTTTACCTTGTTTTCCTTGATATATTATCAGTTATAACTTTAAAAATGATTCTGAATACAACTAATTATTATTATTATTTCCTATTCTTGTGAAAGCCATCTTACACTGACAGATTGGTATATGGGTTTGTAAATTACTATGGCTTTTAGATTGTACAGCCCTCGGGATATATTTCTTGGATTTTAGATGTAAACACCGTTAATAACAAAAGCGCCTAATTCACGATTCAGTTTATTCAAAAGTTACTGTATGTTTGAATAAATTGTTACTGATTTATGGTTTCTTTAATTCATCGGCTTGTTTCCATTCATGATCTATATAGATTACTTAATTTTATCTGTATAGATAACTTTTATATGAAATTATTTCAAAAAATTCTACTTTGGTCAACAATTTAAAAAAAATATTAAGAATTTTATAGAAAACAATATAAAGAAAAGTATGTGAGGTCTACAAAAATATGGTACACGACCAAACATTGTAAGGTATACAAAAATATGGTACACGACCAAACATTGTGAGGTCTACAAAAATATGATACACGACCAAACATTGTGAGGTCTACAAAAATATGGTACACTACTAAACATTGTAAGGTATACAAAAATATGGTACACTACTAAACATTGTAAGGTCTACAAAAATATGATACACTACTAAACATTGTAAGGTCTACAAAAAATATGGTACACTACTAAACATTGTAAGGTTTACAAAAATATTGTACACTGCTAAACATTGTGAGGTCTACAAAAATATGATACACGACCAAACATTGTAAGGTTTACAAAAATATGGTACACTACTAAACATTGTAAGGTATACAAAAATATGGTACACTACTAAACATTGTAAGGTTTACAAAAATATGGTACACTACTAAACATTGTAAGGTATACAAAAATATGGTACACTACTAAACATTGTAAGGTCTACAAAAAATATGGTACACTACTAAACATTGTAAGGTCTACAAAAATATGGTACGCCACTAAACATTGTAAGGTCTACAAAAAATATGGTACACTACCAAACATTGTAAGGTCTACAAAAATATGGTACACTACCAAACATTGTAAGGTCTCCAAAAATATGGTACACTACTAAACATTGTAAGGTTTACAAAAATATGGTACACTACTAAACATTGTAAGGTCTACAAAAAATATGATACACGACCAAACATTGTAAGGTTTACAAAAATATGGTACACTACTAAACATTGTAAGGTATACAAAAATATGGTACACTACTAAACATTGTAAGGTTTACAAAAATATGGTACACTACTAAACATTGTTAGGTTTACAAAAATATGGTACACTACTAAACATTGTAAGGTCTACAAAAATATGGTACACTACTAAACATTGTAAGGTTTACAAAAATATGGTACACTACTAAACATTGTAAGGTCTACAAAAAATATGGTACACTACTAAACATTGTAAGGTCTACAAAAAATAATGTTGCATTACCAGACATTGGAAAGTTTAAAAAACACAACATTACCTTACGAACAGCTTCTGTAGTAGCCTGGAAATACTTGCTTGAATTAGCCTTTTAATTAACATACATACAATACATATAATTATGAGTGATTTAAAACTGTGATAATTGATTACACATAAAACCAGATGGAAAGTTTGTAATATTCATAATCTATCTTAAAAACATCAAGATAAGTCACATTTCTTCTTGCACACTTTGCTGTAGATAGTCAAGCGTTTAAATCCTAAAGCTAAGCCTAACGTAACTATCAACACGTCAAACCAGAGACAGTTTGAAATATTCAACGATATCCTTTCTTCTAAATTGTCGTTCATCAGAAAGAGTTGCATTAAGAGTTTCTTTATTTTCCAAAACAGCACGTGTGCTGTCATCACCCCTGTTAGCAGTATAGACTTAATTAAACTTGATACCACAGTGAGCCTGTACACGTAATTACATATTCGTATTCTTACGTATGGCGTATCTTCTCGCATCTCAGTTGCGAGCTGTGTCAGGCGATAGGAACACCCGCAACGTCGAGCTTTCCAGACGAGTTCTGCCTGTCTCCTGGTGATCACGTGTCACGTTCTTCGTGATATAATTACCGTCTACAGAATCAGATAAAATGTTCTCGAGTAGATCGGACTTAATCACTTGACTATTTTCCGATCAGATAACGAAAAAAAAATTACTACGAAAATACAACCCTTAACTCCTCAAGTGGAACAACTGTAACATCCGGGGTTTGATCCTCCATTGCGGACAAAGCAAATAGCCTAAACAGACCACTTTTCATAAATGCTTTGGTCCGTTTGCGTGTTTTTTTTTCTTATAACAAAGCCACATCAGGCTATCTGCTGAGCCCACTGAGAGGAATCGAACCCCTGATTTTAGCGATGTAAATCCGTAGACTTACCGCTGTACTAGGAGAGGCAAATACTTTGGTATGACAGTTCACTAAAATGGCTGATTTTTTAAACTACAGTTGCGAAAATATCTAGGTTGTAAATATTTTCCTGTGACAGTGCCAGTCAGCAGCCCGGCATGGCTAGGTGGTTAATGCACTCGAATCGTAATACGAGGATCGCAGGTTCCAGTCCTCATCACGCCAAACATGCCCGCCCTTTCAGCTGTGGGGACGTTATAATGTTACAGTCAATCCCACTATTCGTTGGAAAATAGTAACACAAGAGTTGGCGGTTGGTGGTGATGACTAGTTACCTTCCCTCTAGTCTTACACTCCTAAATTAGGGTCGACTATCGCAGAAAGCTCTCGTGTATCTTTGCGTGAAATTCAAGGAACGAACAAACCAGTCAGCACTCTTCAATGTGTTCAAATAGTTAGTCAACTTATTTAAACAATTTTAAAATCGAGATGTCGAAAACAGCGTAAAAAAGTGTATTGATAAACTTAGATAATTAACTGAAGCTTTCCTAAGCATCATTGTGTAAGTTCACAGCTGCTAAGCAAGTGTTAATATGTTAAAATATTCGCTCAATTTTTCAAAAATCAAGTATTTGATTAATGTTACTCTCAGAACCTCGCGCACATATATTTAATGTATGTGGAAAGTTTAATAATAAATAGCGTTTTCTTCACTGAACCCTGAATCTCTTCGTCCTATCAAAATTACTTGTTTTATATCTTATTTCTCTGGTAATTTATTTAACCAAGTTTCTTGTGTCCAATTTATTACTTTATTAAAAATTTTTACTTTCGTGCGAATAATTTTTGGGTCATTTAAGAAAATATAAAAATATATATAATACAACTTAACAGTTCATGCATTGCTAACACAACTAACTTACTGAAATTCTTAAATAACACGTGAAAGTTCGCGACGTCAACTTATAAATAATGGGGTTATAATGCAGCCTAAATGAAAACAGTTAGTTTGTTTGTAGTTAAAAACAAAGCTACACAATGGGCTATCTATGCTCTGTCCACCACGGGTATTGAAAACTCATTTCTGGTGTTGTAAATCCGCAAACCTGCGGACATTATAACATTTGATGTAACACAACTAAAGGTTTGTTTTATTAGATTTCAAGTAAAAATACGTACGATCTTCATAGCTTTTTTAAGATGAGAGAACTAATTTTGTTACTACATTTGTGATATCATTAAAAACAACCTAGTACTTAAGAAGATAACGTTTAAAACGACGTCATAGCATATAATTAGATACCACTAAAATAGCATTTAAAAAAATATCACAGTAGAAGGTACCATGAATTCAAGTAGGTCGGGGGCCTCGTGCATGAAGTTTTCCTTTTATTCCGGATACCTTAGCACTTACTTCCAGGTTTTATAAAATGTTCGATTTTTGTGTCATCCGAAACAACCTCTTAACTTGAAAGCCACTTTCAAAGATTGGGGCACATCTCATTCTAAGAAAACTCATTCATTTCTTCAGCTGGGTTTAGAAGTAAGGAACCATTTCTGTCAAAAAACCCAAGCATTACCTAAATGAGCCGATTAAAATTATTGAACTCCAGAGGGCGCTTAACAGGTTGATCAACTAGCTGTTGTAATTGAGGGAGAACATTCTCGAAATGTATCAAAAATTTTACAAATGAAAAGAAGTAAAAGTCCTGTTAAACAAACCTTTCTACTAGGGGGTACTTATCAGTGTTTGATCCCTGAAGTTCTTGAAGATGAAAACGTTTTAAGAACCTTGTCGTGTCGATAAAGAAACGTGTGTTTTGTGTCATTATAAGTGTGATGACTTTACCAAAATATTTCATCGAACCAAAGTCGTTCTTCGCAACTCCATTCTATTTGGTGTTTTCTACCTATGTCTCCGGCTCGGCATGGATAGGTAGGTTAAGGCGTTCGACTCGTAATCCGAGGGTCGCGGGTTCGAATCCTTGTCGCACCAAACATGCTCGCCCTTTCAGCCGTGGGGACGTTATAATGTTACGGGCAATCCCACTATTCGTTGGTATAAGAGTAGCCCAAGAGTTGGCGGTGGGTGGTGACGACTAGCTGCCTTCCCGCAAGTCTTACACTACTAAATTAGGGATGGCTAGCGTAGGTGTAGGTTTGCGCGAAATTCAGAACAAACCTATGTCTTTTATATACATCATAGTTAACTTAAGATTGTTTTTCCGTGTGTTCTTAAAACAAAGCTGTTCGTACAACGGTATCTCGGCCCTAAACTAGGTAGCAAGACTTAGTTGAAACGGGTTTCCAACCATGAACTCGCGAATTCACAATCTCGCACACTAATCACTAATCACGATCGACCCGAAATACAAACGAATACAAAATGTAAGGAAAACAGTTTATGGTTTCCTTGTTGTTACTTTAATATGTTTAATAATACATTTTCCTGCCAGAATTAAGAACAAAAAATTATTGGTTGCTGTTTTTATATTGGAAACAGTTTATTGGTCCATCTGGCACATAATTGTACTTACATACGAGAGGCTATAAAACCGCTGAAATTGAAAATGTGAGAAAATTCTATGTTAAAAATAAAGAAAGTAATTAAAAGATTTATTTTCTTACATGTCGTGGTTAACATGAAACTTTCCAGATCACATCTCAGGAATACTTTAATGAACATTCCAGGAGATCATGTGTGAAACATCTAATCAACATTTCAGAATATCATGTGTCTGAAACATCTGATCAACATTCCAGAATATCATGTGTCTGGAACATCTGATCAACATTCCAGAATATCATGTGTCTGGAACATCTTGTCAACAATCCAGGAGATCATGTATCTGAAACTTCTGATCAACATTTCAAAAGATCATGTGTCTAGAACATCTGATCAACATTCCAGAATATCATGTGTCTGGAACATCCTAGTCAACTTTTCAGGAGATAATTACCACGAGTAGAGATGCAGATTGAAGTTTATGAGCAGTACTTTGTTTTGGTTTTGGTTTTGTTTTATCATCCTCACCTCCATAAAGCTACAAGTGACGTAGACGTTCTCGTAAACATAAATAAACTGCAAGGTGATTAATACTTCGTTTTTTGATAAATGTGTGGTTTTATTATTTCACATAAAATGACTGCAGTCGTACGAGACAGTAAAAGTAACAGTTTTCTTTGCTTTGAGAAATTATCTGAAACAATGTATGTTTCGAAGATTGAAACAGACGTTCACGAAAGCCTAACTGCATCAGTTTTATTAGATTTGAATAGATAAAATATGTTTTTTCTCTCTTGAATACAACATTTCTTTAAACTGAACAGAGATAAGATGACCTAGGAAGGTCGAAGCGTTGTTCTCTGCTTATCAATAAAAGTGTTAATACCTATACCAGCCGTTATGAGACACATTTTTATTTCAAGTGAGTTTCTCGTCATTAAGAGAAACGAATTATATGGAATGTAAGAAATCGATACTGAACGTTTAAGCAAACGTTAACTACGCGTTCAATCAACTTCTACGTGTAGGAGACATTATTAAAAAAAAAAAACAGTTCTAGGGTCGAGGAGGGAGGGAAGGGAATGAGAGTAAAACATAACACTTCCTCCCTCGGCAGCTCTGCATGATAACATTGTGTTGTCAATACTCTGAAGCTCATAACTTACTATTTCTTTCAGAGGGTCATGTTAATATTATATGGCTTAGATCTGTGTTCCTATATGTAGCTATTTGTTGCATCTTATACTGGTTGTAACATCTTAGCTTTCACAGGAAAACAAAAGCCATTAAACATAATTTTAGATCTTTAGGTTGCTTGTGTGTATACTATCCCTAAATATATTTCACCAAAAAGAATAAAAACTTTCATAAATTTCCTTTGGACATGACTTTAAAAATTATTAACATATTGTGCATCAGACAGGTTGTTCAATCGGTTAGCGCATCCGAACAAAATCACTTTTATTATAAATATTTGAATATGAGGTTACTGTAGACTCAAATATAGACAAACATGTTATATATAAGTTCTCTGCACTCTAATTATTAACATTTCTTTCATTTTCTTTTCAAACTAAGAATAACTTAGGTGTGTCTTATCTTTAGTCAGTACTGGCCTACTACAGAAGATAACTTAGGTGTGTCTTATCTTTAGTCAGTACTGGCCTACTACAGAAGATAACTTAGGTGTGTCTTATCTTTAGTCAGTACTGGCCTACTACAGAAGATAACTTAGGTATGTCTTATCTTTAGTCAATACTGGCCTACTACAGAAGATAACTTAGGTATGTCTTATCTTTAGTCAGTACTGGCCTACTACAGAAGATAACTTAGGTATGTCTTATCTTTAGTCAGTACTGGCCTACTAGAGAAGATAACTTAGGTATGTTAACTTTAGTCATTAGTGGCCTACTGTAGACAATAACTTCGGTATGTCTTAACTTGAGTAATGAGTTAATCTGGAGCTATGATATTAAAGTACAGGTAACCGTTTGATCATATGTGGTCAGTTGGACGTGAGTAACGAGTTAACCAAGTACAGTGGTACCTGAGGCAGGTGTCCCACAAGAAGGGGTAGTTAGTTGTATCTTATTTATCATGTATGTGAGTAATACAGTGGTACCTCGGTTCTCGAACGACTCCCTTCTCGAACAATTCGGTTTTCAAACATATTGTTTGAGAAAAAAAATGTCTCGGTTGTCGAACATAAACTCGGTTTCCGAAACAAGCTGTCGTGATCCGAACCCCCAAAATAACCCGACTGATCACCCGAACGACCCTTCGACCATTTTCGGCCCACGCTAAGCTTACCCAAAACATTTTACCCTCACCTGTCGCTCAGTCCACACCCCTGATAAAATCTGATGTGAACGTTCTCGTTTTTGTTGTTTTTCTAAATATTCTGATTAAATAAGCCATCATGGGGTCAAAGAAGGATAATGAAACCAGCAAACCAAAACCAGCAAACCAAAAAGAAAAGTTGTTAGAGCCACAATAGAGGTGAAAAAAGATCTCATAGCGAAGTATGAGAGTGGTGTTTGCATGTTTAACCTTGCTGCACAGTTTGGTATGGTGAAGTCTACAGTCTGCACCATACTGAAAAATAAAGTGTTCATCAAAGGAGCTGATGTTGCTTACGAAACAAAGATCACAAACAATGGAAGAAGTAGAAAAACTGTTGTTGATTCGGGTAAACGAAAAACAGTTAGCTTGTGATAGCATTTCTGAGACCATCATTTGTGAGAAAGCAAAGCAGTTGCATTCTGACCTCTTGAGAAACACCCCCTGAAACGAGTGCTGATATAAGTGATGCCTTTAAGGCTAGTAGGGGTGGTTAGAAAAATTATGGAAGAAAAGTGGCATATATAGTGTGGTGAGACATGAGGAGGGTGCCAGTTCTAACAAAGACCCTGCTGATAAATTTGTTAGGGAATTTAAGGACTATGTAGAAGCTGAGGGTTTTATTCCCCAACAAGTGTTCAACTGTGATGAGACAGGCCTCTTTTGGAAAAAAATGCCAAAGAGGACCTATATCACCAAGGAGAAGAAGTCACTGCTAGGACACAAGCCAATGAAGGACAGGCTAACTCTATTGTTATGTAGTAATGTAAGTGGTTACTTAAAACTTAAGCCTTTGCTTGTGTACCATTCTGAGAACCTGAGGGTTTTTAAGAAAAATAATGTCCTGAAAAGTAAACTAAATGTCATGTGGAGGGCTAATAGTAAAGCATGGGTAACCAGGCAATTTTTTATGGAGTGGGCCCGTGAAGTGTTTGCCCCAAGTGTAAAGAAGTTCCTCACAGAAATACAGTTACCACTCAAGGTCCTTCTTGTGATGGACAATGTACCTGCTCACCCACCAGGCTTGGAGGACGGGTTGGTGGAGGAGTACAGTTTCATTACGGTGAAGCTCTTGCCCCCTAACACGACTCCTCTCATTCAGACCATGGACCGGCAGGTCATATCGAACTTTAAAAAACTCTATACCAAAGCACTGTTTCAAAGGTGCTTTGAAGTGACCTCTGACACAGAGTTAACCCTCAGAATTCTGGAAAAATCACTTTAGTATCCTCCATTGCTTGAGGATCATAGACAAAGTCTGGAGGGAAGTGTCTTTGAGGACCATGAACTCAGCCTGGAAGAAATTGTGGCCAGACTCAGTAGCAGATAGATACTTTGAGGTTGAGTCTGTTATCGAGGATATTGTCTCACACTAGACAAGTGTATGGGCTTGAATGTGAGTGGTGATGATGTTGGTGGAAGACCACAACACTGAGCTCACCATGGAAGAACTCCAAGACCTTCAGAAGGAGCAGCAACAGAAGGCAACTGAGGAAGTGTCTTCAGATGAGGAGGAAGGAAGGGAGGATTTTCCTAGTTCACTAATCAAGGAAATGTGTGGAAAATGAGGAGAATTACAAAGTTTTGTGGAAAAATTTAACCCTGATAAAGCTATAGCAAACCGCAACATAAACCTTTTCAATAACAATGCCATATCTTACTTCAGAAACATTTTAAAATGCGGGCAGAAACAAACCTCATTAGACAAGTTTTTAGTGAGAAATAGGTCCAGTGAGTCTCAAGCAGGTTGTAGCGGTGCAAAGAGACAGAAAAGAGAAAGAACCCCAGAAGGAGAGTTACCTGACGTTTATGGAAGGTGACTCCCCTTCCAAACAATAATAACCCTCCTACTCTCCACGTTCCTCACCACCTTTTACTTACGTCATCAGCTCTCCTCAGCACAGGTAAAGTACAGTTAAATTTTCATTTGTTGTTTTTTTATTGTGTTTATAGTTTTTGTGGTTGACACGTAAGTATTATTATACAGGTATAAATAAGCAATATTTTACTTAAAATGCTTCATAATGCGTAATTTTTGGAGGTCCGTAACAGATTAATTTAATTTACAGTATTTCTTATGAGAAAAATTGATTCGGTTTTCGAACAGCCTTCTGGAACAGATTAAGTTTGAGAACAGAGGTACCACTGTATTAGGGTATGGAACTAGTTCGCCACAGGTAAGTGGTTAACTATGAATAAGTAGTTAACACGTGCAGTAAGTTGGCCATAAATAATTAAAACGACGTATTTACAATGGTAACATAATATAGTCTTTAAATTTAATTGCACGTTAATTACATTTCCAACAGAAAGCATATCATAGTACAATAATTAAGTTTAAATTAAGTTATACATTGTACGAAAATCATTGGTGACTCGTTTATACATTGTACGAAAATCATTGGTGATTCGTTTATACATTGTACGAAAATCATTGATGACTCGTACTTTCGAGTAACAGAAGAGACGTCTCTGAACATTTTAAACTTCAAAATTTGAATAGTTCTTGATTTAAAGGACGTGAAATAATTATGTTTTAATAACTGTGTTTTAACGTTTAAAGAAATAAAACGAACATTTGCTTCTCCGAGAAATTTTGTGTAAAACTACACAAAGCTTTCTGCGCATAATTTTAAATTTATGGAGTGGAGAGAGGGCAACTATCTAGTGAACTACACCAGCCGCCAACGCTTTGGCTGCGCTTGCATTAGGCCTAATAAAGCTGCTTTTTAAGATATCAAATGAAAAGTAAACATTTTGTAATCAGTCAGTTGAATATTGTTTCCATGACTGAGATATACTTATTACTAAGCCTTACGTACAAAGAAACCAAGAATAGAGGTGGTTTTTGTATTATTTATTTAGCCTTCACCTGGGGTTCTTTTAGAATTCTTGCTAAACAGAATTGAAAAGTAAGTAACAGATGTATTTAAACATTAGAGAAATAAGCTAATTTTCCATGAAGTAAAAGAAAAAGTATAAGTATAAAATATGAGGGTCGCAAGTTCGAATCTCCGTCACACCAAACATTCACGCCCTTTCCGACATGGAATCGTTATAATGTAACGGTCAATCTCACTATTCGTTAGCAAAAAAGTAGCCAAGAGTTGGCCGTGGGTGGTGATGCCTTCCCTCTTGTCTTACACTGCTAAATTAGAGACGGCTAGCGCAGAAAGACCTCGTGTAGCTTTGCGCGAAATTCAAAAACAAACAAACAAATATAAAATAAATTCGTTAACTTTTTATATATTGATAAACGTAAATTTTCCTGGACATAAAACTTATTCCAATAAAGAAAGAAGTATGGACCGTTAAAAATCAATAGAGACAAAGAGATCTTATTTCTTTCTGCAATGACAACCAACCTTCTAACAACAGACGAGATTGTTATCTGAGCAACAATTCCTGCAATAGATGAACTGGAAAGCTCGGGACGAGTCACATCTGGTTCTGGGAAACGTTCCTGTTGAAAATTGGTTAAGATTTCAAACTATTGCAAGTATGCTTAAAGAGAAACAGGTAGACAGAGAATTGGAGTGATGACTAGCTCACTCTTTAAGCTGTTTGGGCATTATAATATGACGGTCAATCACACAATTTGTTGGTAAAAGAGTATCCCAAGAGTTGGCGATGGTTGTCGATGAATAGCTGCCTTTCCTCTAGTCTTACAGTGCTAAATTAGAGACGGCTATTTAGATTGCCCTTGAGTAGCTTTGCGCGAAATTCAAAAACAGACAAACTCTTTCTGAGCATTAAAACCTAGGCCTTTTAGACTTTTGATTAAAAGGTAATTGTTTTGTAAAAAAATAACAAAAAACTATTTCGTGCATGTTAAGAATCATTTGATTTATTTTAGTAATCATATAAGCAGAATATTGTTAGACATATAAAAAAACAAACAATACAATTCATGTTTTGTACGATTACAAAAAAGGTGCTGGCTTGCGTTCATTTCGTGAGATGTTTCAATCCTTTCCAATCAAATAGTGTCACCTAACAACACGCGAATGTGTTTTCTATCACTGAAGACGAGATTAATTAGAAGTCTTATTCTTGGAGCTTGTTAGATGACGACAGCCTAATGTTCTAGACAAGTCCTAAAAAACCATCATTACTTACGTGAAACAAATATACAATCACGTATTTATCGTTTCAAATTCGTACATTAGCATCGACGGTAATTATTGAATGTGTTTCGTTTTAGCCCAAAGTTACACAATGGGCAATACAGGCTCTGTCTTTAACGAGTGTGTGTGCGTGTTTTCTTATAGCAAAGCCACATTGGGCTGTCTGCTGAGTCCAGCGAGGGGTCTATAATGACGAATCGAACCTCGGATTTAAGCATTCTACGTACGTAAAGAAACTGACGAATCACTGGGAAGAATGACTAATAATTTTAATTTTGTTTACTAACAACAGTAAAGATTAATAAAACATAGTAATTTAACTCTTTAAATGTAATAGGATGTAATAGAGATAGATAAATAAATGTATTAGCGCCACCTAGTGGTACAGCGGTACGTCTACGGACTCATAAAGCAAAAAACGGATTTCGATACCCACGGTGGGCACAGAACAGATAACCCTTTGTGCATCTACGTGTTTACTTCTAAACAAATAAATAAATGCAGTAGTGCCCCCTACTTCGATGGATCAGCATCAACTCTGAGGGTTTGTAACCCTAAAAAGTCATGTTTGGATACTCCCGTAAACATAGCAGAAACAGTTCTTTGTGGATATTTGTTCCTGACAAGAAACTCACAAGACATTTTAATAAAAATTAGCGTTAAACTTTCGAAACTTCGTGCCATTGTGGCCCGGCATGGCCAAGTGTGTTAAGGCTTTCGACTCGTAATCCGAGGGTCGCGGGTTCGAATCCCGCTCGCACCAAACATGCCCGCCCTTTCAGCCGTGGGGACGTTATAATGGTACGGTCAATCCCACTGTTCGTTGATAAAAGAGTAGCCCAAATTCAACAAATTAAATCTAATCCATCCAATCTGAATGCAAGTTAAGATATATACTATACGTTTCTCCAAGTTTTAGGGTACAGTCTTGGCTCTCACAGTCATGTTTTTATTTTGGCAATGGCACGATTGTTTGTTTGTTTGTTTTAAATTTCAAAGAGCTATTAACTTAGTGTTTGCATTTTATTATGCTCTTCTATATTCTTAATATAACTGAATAACTGAAAGGTTAAAAACACTGAGGGCCCGGCAGGGCCAGGTGGTTAGGGCGCCTGACTCGTAAGCTGAGGGTCGTGGATTAGAATCCCTGTCACAACAAATATGCTTACCCTTTCAGCTGTTTGGGCATTATAATATTACGGTCAATCCCTTCGTTCGTTGGTAAAAAGAGTAGCCCAAGAGTTGGCGGTAGTTGGTGTTGACTAGCTGCTTTCCCTTTAGTCTTACACTGATAAATTGAGGACAGCTAGCGCAGATAGTATTCGTGTAACTTTGCGTAAAATTCTAAATAAAAAAATACAATAATGAAACTAAAGAAAGCATGTACTAAACAGGGGTTGTTTCATAGTATTCCTGTCGTTGAGAAAAGTTTAAGACCATATTAAAATGAAGCGTTAATCGGTAAACACGTAACGAAATTTAGTCATTTGTGTTCAAGCATTAGCGTTGTCAACATCTTCCACTGACATCTTCTGTGTTACATTGGGTAAAGACATGGCAAAGGCTAAAATGTTGACAGAGTTTGAACGTGGCAGAATTGTCGAGCTGCAAAAAACAAGGTCACTCTCGACGGGCCATCACTGGTAAGATTAAGTGTAGTAAAACTGCTGTTGCAAATTTCTTAAAAGATCCTGAGGGATACGGAACGAGAATTTCAAGTGGTCGACCCAAGAAAATTTCGTCGACGTTGAGCAGGAGGATTCAACTGGTTGTTTGGCAAGACATCAGCCGATTTTCGAACCAGATTAAGGCCCTTACGGACGCAGAATGCAGCTCAAGAACAATTAGACGGCATCTACGAGGGAAAGGCTTTAAAAACTGTAAACGTCTTCAAAGGCCACGCCTCCTTCCACACCACGAAACAGCTCGGTTAAACTTTGCTGAGAAGCACCAAACATGGAACGTAGAGAAGTTGACGAAGGTTTTGTTCTCTGATGAGAAAAAATTTAACGTGGATGGTTCAGATGGCTTCCAACGTTACTGGCACGATAAGGATATCCCACCGGAGACATTTTATACACGACACAGTGGAGGTTCCATCATGATCTGGGGTGCTTTCTCCTTCCATGGAACAATGGAGCTTCAGGTTATACAGGGGTGTCAAACAGCAGCTGGCTACATTGGCATGTTGGAGAGAGCATTCTTATTGACTGAAGGCCCTTGCTTGTGTGGAAATGATTGGATCTTTCAGTAGAACAACGCTGCAATCCACAATGCCCTCAGGACAAAGGACTGTTTCATGGCGAATAACGTGATTCTTTTGGACCATCCAGCGTGATCGCCCGAACTGAACCCCATTGAAAATGCTTGGGGGTTAATAGCAAGAGAAGTCTATAGAAATGGACATCAATTCCAAACAGTGCATGATCTTCATGAAGCCATATTCACCACTTGGAATAACATTCCAGCCAGCCTTCTGCAAACGTTTATATCAACCATGCCAAAGGGAATGTTTGAAGTTATTCGCAATGACGGCCGTGCAACTCACTACTGAAACCTCTTGTTGGGCATTTCCTACCCTGTTTAGGACTTCTTTTTGGTATGGTCTTAAACTTTTGACCAGCTGGTATTCAGACTAATTTCATAGTGTTCACATTTTCCTTCTTAAAAGTTTTTTATTTTTATTTTCTCTTTTCTTATTTTCATCTTTCAAAGCTCTACTCAAATAAGTGGCTGAGCCTAACAACGCAAAATGCATAATTTTTCTTTAAGTTCATTGGCCTCAAGATTTTTACCAGCAGTGTATTAGCATTAGGCCTAACGTTAGTGTTGTTATCTTTAATATTTTGACCAGCAGTTTATTAGAAAACGTGCGTAAGGATTAACAATTTTTTCTTAAATCGGCATTATCAGATAACACAATCGTAGACCAAACTAACATTGTTATGTTTACAATGGTTATTGATGCAGTTTAACAACGCGACTATAAATCAATATCTGAAGTTGTTTATTTAAAGCACGTTTAAAAATTATTCAAATCACACGCGTTTGTTCAATCAATGTGAAAATGTGAACACTGACCTTTTTCATTCTCACTTTTCCTCTTATTTTTGTCCCCCCCCCTGGTACAGCGGTAAGTCTACGGATTTACACGCTAGAATCAGCGCTTCGATTCCCCTCGGTGGACTGAGCAGATAGCCCGATGTGGCTATATTATAAGGAAAATACACACAAACATTCTTATTTTCGTACATGAAATAACAGAGCCTCGAACATCCAACTGTAATGATACGATACTAATTACCAGATGGCTTGCAGCAGTGAACTATAATAAACTACCTAAATGTTAATATTATATTTTTTCCGAGTGCACTTAAAACGTCTATATATGTTATTATTAAGTTACTTCCTTACCACGTTGATCACAAGTTGTTACTTGTCCTAATGGAACTATTTTCCCAAAGGCATGTACACATGTCAAGTATCAGTAAATAAAGTAAACGTGATATAGAAAGCTTTGAGGCCGTAATACATTGTAAACTAACTCATTTTTCTCGCAGACTAGCATTGCTTTATATTTATTTTTTTGTAAACGTTAAGAGACTGTGATTTGATTTAAATTGCTATAATCTATGAGTGCCGTCCAAAAGAAAACAAAATGGTTGGTTGTTTCGGTATTAGGTTAGTAATGTATTTATTATGTTGATTTAAAATGGCAGGCAGCTTATTAGACGCTTTTTATGAGAGCTTTAGGAACAAAATGTATGATGTTGAAATTTCCTTACAAAAATAATCTCGAAGCATCCCTTGTGGAATATAGTAGATTTAAATATATAATTATTTTAAATATGTGGATCTTTCTTGGCCGCCAAACATGCTCGCCCTTTCAGCCGTGGGGGCGTAATAATGTGACGGTCAATCCCACTATTCGTTGGTAAAAGAGTAGCCCAAGAGTTGGCGGTGGGTGGTGATGACCAGCTGCCTTCCCTCTGATCTTACACTGCTAAATTAGGGACGGCTAGCACAGATAGCCCTCGAGTAGCTTTGTGCGAAATTAAAAAAACAAACAAACAAAACATCTTTCTTGGCATTACTCAGTGCTTGTCGTGTGTAATTCATTGTCTGTAATTAAACACATCTTTCTTGGCATTACTCAGTGCTTGTCGTGTGTAATTCATTGTCTGTAATTAAACACATCTTTCTTGGCATTACTCAGTGCTTGTCGTGTGTAATTCATTGTCTGTAATTAAACACATCTTTCTTGGCATTACTCAGTGCTTGTCGTGTGTAATTCATTGTCTGTAATTAAACACATCTTTCTTGGCATTACTCGGTGCTTGTCGTGTGTAATTCATTGTCTGTAATTAAACACACCATTCTTGGCATTACTCAGTGCTTGGCGTGTGTAATTCATTGTCTGTAATTAAACACATCTTTCTTGGCATTACTCAGTGCTTGTCGTGTGTAATTCATTGTCTGTAATTAAACACACCATTCTTGGCATTACTCAGTGCTTGTCGTGTGTAATTCATTGTCTGCTATTAAACACATCTTTCTTGGCATTACTCAGTGCTTGTCGTGTAATTCATTGTCTGCTATTAAACACATCTTTTTTGGCATTACTCAGTGCTTGTCGTGTGTAATTCATTGTCTGTAATTAAACACATCTTTCTTGGCATTACTCAGTGCTTGTCGTGTGTAATTCATTGTCTGTAATTAAACACATCTTTCTTGGCATTACTCAGTGCTTGTCGTGTGTAATTCATTGTCTGTAATTAAACACATCTTTTTTGGCATTACTCAGTGCTTGTCGTGTGTAATTCATTGTCTGTAATTAAACACATCTTTCTTGGCATTACTCAGTGCTTGTCGTGTGTAATTCATTGTCTGCTATTAAACACATCTTTCTTGGCATTACTCAGTGCTTGTCGTGTGTAATTCATTGTCTGTAATTAAACACATCTTTCTTGGCATTACTCAGTGCTTGTCGTGTGTAATTCATTGTCTGTAATTAAACACATCTTTCTTGGCATTACTCAGTGCTTGTCGTGTGTAATTCATTGTCTGTAATTAAACACATCTTTCTTGGCATTACTCAGTGCTTGTCGTGTGTAATTCATTGTCTGTAATTAAACACATCTTTCTTGGCATTACTCAGTGCTTGTCGTGTGTAATTCATTGTCTGTAATTAAACACATCTTTCTTGGCATTACTCAGTACTTGTCGTGTGTAATTCATTGTCTGTAATTAAACACATCTTTCTTGGCATTACTCAGTGCTTGTCGTGTGTAATTCATTGTCTGTAATTAAACACATCTTTCTTGGCATTACTCGGTGCTTGTCGTGTGTAATTCATTGTCTGCTATTAAACACATCTTTCTTGGCATTACTCAGTACTTGTCGTGTGTAATTCATTGTCTGTAATTAAACACATCTTTCTTGGCATTACTCAGTACTTGGCGTGTGTAATTCATTGTATGTAATTAAACACATCTTTCTTGGCATTACTCGGTGCTTGTCGTGTGTAATTCATTGTCTGCTATTAAACACATCTTTCTTGGCATTACTCGGTGCTTGTCGTGTGTAATTCATTGTCTGTAATTAAACACATCTTTCTTGGCATTACTCGGTGCTTGGCGTGTGTAATTCATCGTCTGCTATTAAACACATCTTTCTTGGCATTACTCAGTGCTTGTCGTGTAATTCATTGTCTGTAATTAAACACATCTTTCTTGGCATTACTCAGTGCTTGTCGTGTGTAATTCATTGTCTGTAATTAAACACATCTTTCTTGGCATTACTCGGTGCTTGTCGTGTGTAATTCATTGTCTGTAATTAAACACATCTTTCTTGGCATTACTCAGTGCTTGTCGTGTGTAATTCATTGTCTGTAATTAAACACATCTTTCTTGGCATTACTCAGTACTTGTCGTGTGTAATTCATTGTCTGTAATTAAACACATCTTTCTTGGCATTACTCAGTACTTGTCGTGTCTTTCTTGGCATTACTCAGTGCTTGTCGTAATTCATTGTCTGTAATTAAACACATCTTTCTTGGCATTACTCAGTGCTTGTCGTGTGTAATTCATTGTCTGTAATTAAACACATCTTTCTTGGCATTACTCGGTGCTTGTCGTGTGTAATTCATTGTCTGTAATTAAACACATCTTTCTTGGCATTACTCAGTGCTTGTCGTGTGTAATTCATTGTCTGTAATTAAACACATCTTTCTTGGCATTACTCAGTGCTTGTCGTGTAATTCATTGTCTGTAATTAAACACATCTTTCTTGGCATTACTCGGTGCTTGGCGTGTGTAATTCATCGTCTGCTATTAAACACATCTTTCTTGGCATTACTCGGTGCTTGTCGTGTGTAATTCATTGTCTGTAATTAAACACATCTTTCTTGGCATTACTCAGTGCTTGTCGTGTGTAATTCATTGTCTGTAATTAAACACATCTTTCTTGGCATTACTCGGTGCTTGTCGTGTGTAATTCATTGTCTGTAATTAAACACATCTTTCTTGGCATTACTCAGTGCTTGTCGTGTGTAATTCATTGTCTGTAATTAAACACATCTTTCTTGGCATTACTCAGTACTTGTCGTGTGTAATTCATTGTCTGTAATTAAACACATCTTTCTTGGCATTACTCAGTACTTGTCGTGTGTAATTCATTGTCTGTAATTAAACACATCTTTCTTGGCATTACTCGGTGCTTGTCGTGTGTAATTCATTGTCTGCTATTAAACACATCTTTCTTGGCATTACTCAGTACTTGTCGTGTGTAATTCATTGTCTGTAATTAAACACATCTTTCTTGGCATTACTCAGTGCTTGTCGTGTGTAATTCATTGTCTGTAATTAAACACATCTTTCTTGGCATTACTCGGTGCTTGTCGTAATTCATTGTCTGCTATTAAACACATCTTTCTTGGCATTACTCAGTGCTTGTCGTGTGTAATTCATTGTCTGTAATTAAACACATCTTTCTTGGCATTACTCGGTGCTTGTCGTGTGTAATTCATTGTCTGTAATTAAACACATCTTTCTTGGCATTACTCAGTACTTGTCGTGTGTAATTCATTGTCTGTAATTAAACACATCATTCTTGGCATTACTCGGTGCTTGTCGTGTGTAATTCATTGTCTGCTATTAAACACATCTTTCTTGGCATTACTCGGTGCTTGTCGTGTGTAATTCATTGTCTGCTATTAAACACATCTTTCTTGGCATTACTCAGTGCTTGTCGTGTGTAATTCATTGTCTGTAATTAAACACATCTTTCTTGGCATTACTCAGTACTTGTCGTGTGTAATTCATTGTCTGTAATTAAACACATCTTTCTTGGCATTACTCAGTACTTGGCGTGTGTAATTCATTGTCTGTAATTAAACACATCTTTCTTGGCATTACTCGGTGCTTGTCGTGTGTAATTCATTGTCTGCTATTAAACACATCTTTCTTGGCATTACTCGGTGCTTGTCGTGTGTAATTCATTGTCTGTAATTAAACACATCATTCTTGGCATTACTCAGTACTTGTCGTGTGTAATTCATTGTCTGTAATTAAACACATCATTCTTGGCATTACTCGGTGCTTGTCGTGTGTAATTCATTGTCTGCTATTAAACACATCTTTCTTGGCATTACTCGGTGCTTGTCGTGTAATTCATTGTCTGCTATTAAACACATCTTTCTTGGCATTACTCAGTACTTGTCGTGTGTAATTCATTGTCTGTAATTAAACACATCTTTCTTGGCATTACTCGGTGCTTGTCGTGTAATTCATTGTCTGTAATTAAACACATCTTTCTTGGCATTACTCAGTACTTGTCGTGTGTAATTCATTGTCTGTAATTAAACACATCATTCTTGGCATTACTCGGTGCTTGTCGTGTGTAATTCATTGTCTGCTATTAAACACATCTTTCTTGGCATTACTCGGTGCTTGGCGTGTGTAATTCATTGTCTGTAATTAAACACATCATTCTTGGCATTACTCAGTACTTGTCGTGTGTAATTCATTGTCTGTAATTAAACACATCATTCTTGGCATTACTCGGTGCTTGTCGTGTGTAATTCATTGTCTGCTATTAAACACATCTTTCTTGGCATTACTCGGTGCTTGTCGTGTGTAATTCATTGTCTGCTATTAAACACATCTTTCTTGGCATTACTCAGTACTTGTCGTGTGTAATTCATTGTCTGTAATTAAACACATCTTTCTTGGCATTACTCGGTGCTTGTCGTGTGTAATTCATTGTCTGTAATTAAACACATCTTTCTTGGCATTACTCAGTACTTGTCGTGTGTAATTCATTGTCTGTAATTAAACACATCATTCTTGGCATTACTCGGTGCTTGTCGTGTGTAATTCATTGTCTGCTATTAAACACATCTTTCTTGGCATTACTCAGTGTTTGGCGTGTGTAATTCATTGTCTGCTATTAAACACACCATTCTTGGCATTACTCAGTGCTTGTCGTGTGTAATTCATTGTATGTAATTAAACACACCATTCTTGGCATTACTCAGTGCTTGGCGTGTGTAATTCATTGTCTGCTATTAAACACATCTTTCTTGGCATTACTCAGTGCTTGTCGTGTGTAATTCATTGTCTGTAATTAAACACATCTTTCTTGGCATTACTCGGTGCTTGTCGTGTGTAATTCATTGTCTGCTATTAAACACATCTTTCTTGGCATTACTCAGTACTTGTCGTGTGTAATTCATTGTCTGTAATTAAACACATCTTTCTTGGCATTACTCAGTACTTGTCGTGTGTAATTCATTGTCTGTAATTAAACACATCTTTCTTGGCATTACTCAGTACTTGTCGTGTGTAATTCATTGTCTGCTATTAAACACATCTTTCTTGGCATTACTCGGTGCTTGGCGTGTGTAATTCATTGTCTGTAATTAAACACATCTTTCTTGGCATTACTCGGTGCTTGTCGTGTGTAATTCATTGTCTGTAATTAAACACATCTTTCTTGGCATTACTCAGTACTTGTCGTGTGTAATTCATTGTCTGTAATTAAACACATCTTTCTTGGCATTACTCGGTGCTTGGCGTGTGTAATTCATTGTCTGTAATTAAACACATCTTTCTTGGCATTACTCGGTGCTTGTCGTGTGTAATTCATTGTCTGTAATTAAACACATCTTTCTTGGCATTACTCGGTGCTTGTCGTGTGTAATTCATTGTCTGTAATTAAACACATCTTTCTTGGCATTACTCAGTGCTTGTCGTGTGTAATTCATTGTCTGTAATTAAACACATCTTTCTTGGCATTACTCGGTGCTTGGCGTGTGTAATTCATTGTCTGTAATTAAACACATCTTTCTTGGCATTACTCGGTGCTTGTCGTGTGTAATTCATTGTCTGTAATTAAACACATCTTTCTTGGCATTACTCGGTGCTTGGCGTGTGTAATTCATTGTCTGTAATTAAACACATCTTTCTTGGCATTACTCGGTGCTTGGCGTGTGTAATTCATTGTCTGCTATTAAACACATCTTTCTTGGCATTACTCAGTGCTTGTCGTGTGTAATTCATTGTATGTAATTAAACACATCTTTCTTGGCATTACTCGGTGCTTGTCGTGTGTAATTCATTGTCTGTAATTAAACACATCTTTCTTGGCATTACTCAGTGCTTGACGTGTGTAATTCATTGTCTGTAATTAAACACATCTTTCTTGGCATTACTCAGTGCTTGTCGTGTGTAATTCATTGTCTGTAATTAAACACATCTTTCTTGGCATTACTCAGTGCTTGTCGTGTGTAATTCATTGTATGTAATTAAACTTCTTTCAACGTTTATCCACGAGTGATTTTGCACACATTGGCACATCAGATAGGTCTTCATGTGTTAGTAATAAACACCAACGAATGATCTTATAAGTTTGGTGTTTTTTTCAGGATCTGTATACTTCTGTCAGGTCACTTTTCAACTTTTATCTGATAAAACTGACTTGTTTTCGTCTCTTTAGTCAAGTTTCGTTGCTAAAACATTACGAGTATTTTGAAGATGGTGTTGCTGTACCAGTGCGACAGAACAACTGAGTAAATCTGCAGTGCCCTCTAACATTTGTTTTAAACAAAACTGATGTATATTTTCATAAATTAATATAAAAAAATTAGCAAAATAAGTACGTATTTAACACTAGTGATTACCTATGTTTTTTGCTCTATTGATGCTTAAGTAAAAAGAGAGTAAGAGAAAGCTGTAATCCACTGTAAATCTCGAGGAAACAAGCAGTCCTCACTGTAAAACTTCGAGGAAAGAAGTAGTCCTCACTGTAAATCTTCGAGGAAAGAAGTCGTCCTCGTTGTAAAACATCGAGGAAAGAAGTAGTCCTTGTTGTAAAGCGTCGAGAAAAGAAGCAGTCCTCACTGTAAAACTTTGAGGAAATAAGTAGTCCTCGTTGTAAAACGTCGAGGAAAGAAGCAGTCCTCACTGTAAAACTATTTTATCAGACTAAAGATGAGTTTTCACAATGACGCATCATGATTCCCTTAATCTCATCTTTGACAGCTATCTTGTTTCTTACACGTCTACATATCTATAAAAGTATGTAAACAGGAATTTCAACACCGTCCGTATTAAATTACATTATCCTTTGTTCTTTGCTGTCGTTGCTTTCAAGGGTTGCTGTGTACCATAAACTCTTTTTAATTCTGCTTTTTGGCTGTTCATTAGACATTAAAGTAAATATTTATATTGATGATTGTTAGGTTTTGTTGTTTCTAATCGCTGAAAGGACAACTTAACTCTTCCCTCTTTAAAAACAATAAATATTTTATGAAGACATTAATGGTATTATTTTAAAGAATTCCATAAAGCAAAACTGAAATATTTAACACTAATTTTGACACTAAGCTGTTCTTCCATTACACTTGAGACTGAATTATTCAGTTCAAAAGATGTTACTTTACTTATTTTTAGTATTAGCGTATTTGTGTTATTGTTTCAGAGCAAAACAGCATTGGGTTGTTTGATATGTTAACTGCCGGGAATCGAACACTGGATTATACCGTTGTAAGTCGGTCGACTTATAGACTTAGCTGCTCCAATAAGAAGAGGCACGATATAGCCAGGTGGTTAAGACGGTCGACGCGTAATCTAATGGTCGCTGGTTCGAATCCCTGTCACACTAAACATCTCTCTAGTCTTACACTGTTAAATTAGTGACGGTTAACGCAGCTAACCCTCGTGTAGCTTAGCAGAGCAATCGGGAGGACATTTAGTATTAGCAAAATAATGTCTTGTCTTGGTGGAATTATGAGTTCGATTTCAATTTGTAGTTTTCGTTTTTATTCATACAACCTTCAAAGCTGTATGGTCCTCTTTTCAATACATAACGACCTCTTCTGTACGTTATAAATTCAGTAGAATCACACAATCAGTATTTCTTTGCTCCTTACAAGAGATCGAGATATATTCCCTTCTGTTAAAGATAAATATTCTGTGTATTAATAAATCCGTCATGAGAAACCCCTTCATTCTTTAACACCATTCATCAGCTTGTAACACTTCCTCATGAGTAAGACTTTTTTTTTCTTTGTTACGTCTTCGTATTTCGTCATTTACCATCCACATCACTGGTAAAGAACGCCTTTCGTCCCAAGCTTTACGTAAATTCTCACCATGTGTCTATTTCAGTTCTAACTTACAAAACGTACTTTTGTCACAATCTTTAATTTTATAATGTAGAATTGTATGGAATAAAACTTGACTCACGTTATAAAATTATAACTAGAAACCTCTGTCGTTTACATATTTAAAAATTACAAAAGAAACTCGTGTTTTTTTTTTAGATATTACATTCTTTAAGTGTCAATTCTTGGAACTTTGTCTATGAACACTGTTACTATTTTTCTATGAACAATGTTACTTCATTTATTTCAAACGTTATTTTGGCTAAGCCTTCTAATTGTGTTTTTACCAAAGTCGTTCGTATTTCTTTGATAACAGTTGAAAACATGTTCAATGTTTTTGAGATTTAATTCAAATGTATCGTTTTCTAAATTATCTTCAAACTGTGTTCATTTAAATTTATAAATGACTTTTGTAAAATTGTGCACATGGCCTCTTACTGGTGACTCAGTAGTAAGTTTGAAGGCTTCTAACGTTGAAAACCGTGTTTCGATACCGACGGTGAGAAAAGTACATATAACCCATTGTGTAGCTCTGTGCTTAATGGCAAACAAAGTTACGTTTAACCTGACTCATACAACATGCGTTCGTGATGACACGCCCCAAAATGTTGATTGGTGAATGATTTGTGTAAACCGTGCAATCTCAGTCACCCAGGACTGTATAACTGTTACAAATGATATCAACTGCTTTTCGTCTTTCGTTTGTCGGGATAAATATAGATACAATATAAACGAACACAACGACTGTAGTTGTCAATCAAATACATGATATATTCAAATGTTCTATTAATAGAGTTGATCAAATATGTGTATTCTAAAGAATTTCATAAGACTGTTGTAAGTACAGTTTTGTAAGTGCAAAGTTACACAATGAGCTCAGTTTACGCAGGAAATCGAACCGCGTATTTTACAGTTGTAAGTTCGTTAACGTACATTTGATTTGACCCGTCTGAGAGCTTTATAGGAGTGAAAATCTACAAAGAAAACATTGCGTGTGTGTGTGTGTGTGTTTTCTTATAGCAAATCCACATTGAGCTATCTGACGAGTCCACCGAGGGTAAAAGAGAGAAATACATAAATAGCCATATACGTAATATTTGACTACATTACAGCCAACGGATCTTTATGGAATGAATCTTGTTTGTGGCTATTTTGACCGATATTGTGATCTTAATTAGCTGAAACTGAAACTCGGAAGAATTTTATTTCATTACAAAACAAATTAACACGTTTCGCAGCTACGATAAACATTTATCTGTACTTTTTGGTTTTCTTATGTTTTCAAGTGACTTCGATTAATACGTGGATTATTTAGGCTTATAAATTTTCGAAAACTTGTCAGATTAGGTACTGTCCCGAATTCTTCATACACTGCATTTCAGTAGAGAGAGTTCGTGATTTATTCTCGACGACAGTTAAACATGTGTTATTATATTTTCAATGTTCCCGAATTCGCTTTGAGAACTTTTACCTTCCCATGTAGCATATGGAACCATAAAACGAGATGAAACTGCTCGCTTAATTTGTTTCTTTGTAAGCAAGGCATAGCGTAAAAAAGTATAACAATAAACAATTTAGTTCAGTCTCTGGTCGTCCAGCGGGTATATAAGATACCACTAGAGATCAGCATAACGTTAAATTTAAAGTATAGTTTGCTGCTATAGTTACCCGAAAACTGTTATCCTTGAGATGAAATGCAATGAAAGACATACTGGTAGCTGAACCACGTTTTGGTTCTTCAGTCCAACCATGTCTTTTATTTAAAACAGCGAAAATAGAAAACGCAAACATTGACAAAATATCCTCACGAAGTAAACATGGGAATTGACGTGGATTTCCTCAACTATATCATCTTACAAAAGCGCAGACTTTGTTGCATTGTTGACAAAAAGCTTTTGCTATGCGAGTCTAAAGGCGTAGAATAAGTAATAAAGCTTTTCTTTGAGAAGTCGTGTGTTAATATGTGTGTGAACACTTGGAAGTAATAGTAACACACTACGTTTGTTTTATAGATTTATGTAATAAAAGCGTACACAAGCCTGTACTTTAGCATTAAATAAATTTCAATCACTTCGTACGTTACAAAGTCAAACACGTATAACATTTAGGTAAATATAATATATCCAACCCTGCGTACAAAAGAACCATTTTATCCAACGTATGTTGTCGCTTTCACTTGGACTTCATTGTAATACTAAGTTGTATTATTAACCGTTGGCGTGTAGTTTAACCTCAGATGAGTTACTTATTGTAAGATAAATATCCATTAAAACTTAGTATAAAATCATAAGAATAGTCTGATATATATAAATCACTCAGGATTCCTTATTTGACTCTGATGATGCAAATGTCCAAAGCAACAGAATAGTTTCTTCAACAGAAACAGGATTCCTAAGTCGACAAAGAAAGCATTGCAACAGAAATAATTTGTGTAAATCAACAAAGAAAACAGTTTAACAAAAACAATATGTCTGTGGCAACAAATAGTTTCAACAGACAGCAAGTAAACAAACCTGTCATTTAAACAGAAATAAGGTATTCAAGACAAGAGAGAAAGCGTTTAAACAGAAATAAGGTATTCAAGACAAGAGAGAAAGCGTTTAAACAGAAATACGGTATTCAAGACAAGAGAGAAAGCGTTTAAACAGAAATAAAGTATTCAAGACAAGAGAGAAAGCGTTTAAACAGAAATGAGGTATTCAAGACAAGAGAGAAAGCGTTTAAATAGAAATATGGTATTCAAGACAAGAGAGAAAGCGTTTAAACAGAAATATGATATCCGAAACAACAGAAAAAGCAGGTAAACAGAAAAAAAAGATGAACATTTACATTACATGCTATTGTCGTACAACTTTAAAAAGCATTATTTTCACAATAGTCACATGTAAACTTGTACTAAAGAAACCTAAACCATATTTGATACCCACATCTTATTATCCTGCCCAGATGAACCTGTTATTAATTATCTGGAAGCTGATTAAAGAGACATAGAACAAAAATAGTTTCTGTTTCAGGTGATGAATTGATTTGTCACGATATACATTAGAGAAATCCAAATACTGCCTTTCAATACTTCCAACTTAAAATTCCAAAACCATTTCACACTGAAGAAACACATGTAGCTAATAAATTATACAGAAATTACCTGCTATATTTCCTATGACTTAGAACATTTGAGCATTTTAAGGGTTGTTAATTTAAGAATTTTCTGTCTTACACACAACATACAAGAAACCTCAATCATAAAAAAATATTATTCAGAAGCCCCCATATTAAACCTGTAAATTACTTACAACTGGGCGAAAAGAAAAACAAATACGCAAAGTTAATAATTTATTAGCTTGGAACATTTAAAAATTCAGATTAAACGTTTTAACGGGTTCGTCTATCAACGTTTGCCCAGAAAAGAATGTTCCTAGGAAACAAAACACTTGTGGCTTATGTTTTCATAAGCTAACAACAAACATCAATAATAACCTGGAAACTCCCAGATAACCATCTGTTAAAATTAATTATTATGTGAACGAATAATGTTAAAAGAGTTCCTCGTGATTGTTGCTCTTTCAAATACTCAGTTAAACCTCTGTTAAAAGATTTATTATTTATACTCAGTACTTACAAGAAAGTGTCTTTAACCACATGACATTTGATTAATAATACTTTAGTGGAATTATAGAAATATGAAGTTTGAATTTTTTTTTCCAGTTATATCCACGTAATGATAAACACGCAGAACTTGTTATCAGTAATAGTTTTAACTAACATTTTTTCTCAGTTAATTTTTTTCCATCTTCTGTTACTGTCCTTTCCAGTTGCTACTATACATTGGTTCTTCTTTCAACCAACTGTTGTCTCCATTTGAACCTCTTCAGTGGGCACTGGTTGGGAGCCCTTCCTTCGATTATAATTACAAATTCTTGTGGCAAGAAGTAAACATACAGTAAACAACAATATCACACTTACACTGACCCCAACAGCAACGTATAAAGTAGGAAATACATGGCAATGGTCAGGCACTTCATCACAGCCAGAAGGACAATGGACTTTTCCATCACACCAGAGGTCTCTACTGATGCACGCCTGAAGCTCGGTACACTCGTAATGGCACTCAGCATTTCTCACTGACTTTCCTGAACTAGACCTAACGTAGGGCTTCATAACCTCTAGCCAACTGAAAGAAAACTCACCAGATCTCACAGCGAGCACTTCAATGATAAGTCTGTCAAAAAGACCTTTCTGGGACTGATTTAATGGATAATGTTCTGACTTCCATAATGGAGTAAACACTTGAACTTTGTCTCCAGATTTTACAGAGGTTTCGAGACATATAATCCGCTCAGGCTGGCTTTCAAAGCTACTGTAAACTAAAAGTCTGTTCCCTGGACAGCTTTGACCCCTAATGCTTCCTTCAACCGAGAGGTATATGAATCTGTGGAGTTGCGCTTCAATGATCCATCGACACCGAAACGGCACCACGTTTTCTACAACATCGGGGGGTATCTTCAGATAGATGTCCCCAGCAGGTCCACTAAGTGTTCTTTGATTGGCACAGTAATTACGAGAGATGAACTCGAAGGTTCCTGAGAAATAGAAATCATTGAAATCGTCTTTAGTTGTCATTTTCTCAACGGCAAAGGAAAGTGACATTTTGTTGTTCACCGATTCTAGTATCAGGGTACGGGGTATCACATGACTTGACCCACATACACAGTCTCCCCGGATATCAAGGCCGCCAGTTTCCTCTGTGGTGTTAATAAGCCCGAATCTGGAATGTGACCCACCTGTCTGGCACGTGTAGCGTCTACTGACCTGATCAAAGTGAGTCTCACAACCCTCGTTTTGTCTTCCTAAAGATATGTTTTCTATGGTGATTCGAACTTTCTCCCCCCGGCTGTCCTTCAAAATGAAACAAACAGCGCAAGTTGAAATTCCCACCCCTACCGAACAAGAACAAATTTTTGGGCGATCTAAGTTTCCCAGCGCCTTTTATCCTGCTGATAAACCGACGGTCACATCGAGCCCCACTGACGGGATAGCCGTCCAGCATGGTGTCGATAAACTCGTATCTAGCGAGGAACGTGCTTGGAACAGGTCTAAGTTTGGAGCTTTCGTAGACTGTGAACAGCACGCTCATCTCAGGTCCGGCTGAGAGGTAGCTTTCCTCGGGTACACGGCAGGGACGGAGAGGGGTTAGGTTTGGGGTGTCGCGCGCGTGAGCACACATTCGTGGGTAAGACTTTTCACAGTAGTTACTTACTAAGCCCCCAAAGCCAAACCCCCTGAGAAGAATGTTTCTTCTCTGGTCGTTTACAAAAGGATCGAAAATCTGAAGTCTTGCCGTATCACACTTCTCTTCCTTGGACCAAACTTGGGAGTCATGGATGTAAAAAGGATACGAAATACAACCAAATTTTAGCAAAGGGTGCTTTTCCGATGAAATTAAAACTGCACGTGGTATTAGCAGGAAGGGTGTGAAAGGGGCTGTATATAGAACCGCTTCTAACTTGGTTTTCGTATATGTAAAACGCACACTTTCTTCTCTTAACCCTAAATTCGGAATGAGGTCGAAATCTCACCGAACTCTTCAGCTCTAGGAGAGATCTCCGAAGTGGTTGGTATGGATGGCTGATAAGCTGCACCAGAGCTGTGGGGCCGCTCGTGACGATGTTCGGGACAGCTCCTGAACCGCAAAATTCTACCAGTAAGGGCGCAGATGTTGTTCTTCCGTCATAAACACGGACAACGTCTCCTGGACAAGTGGTGGTCAGTTGGCGATGAACAATGTTTCTTGTACTCGAAAAACCACCGCCTAAATCAACTTTGAACTCGTTTTCTTGGTAGATTTCGATCTGGGCGATATAACCACGTGGAGCATAAGACTGTTCAATCCAATAGTTGCAGGTAATGTTTCTTAAATAAAATCCAGGATAATTGGGCGAACGAATTAAACACTTTCTATTATAACAATCGCTGAAGGATCTGTCACAGGACCAACTGGAAAGTATTTTGCCCGAATCTACGGAATCACTAAGAAGGCTTAGAGACTTCCGATGGAACCGATACGTAAGAAACATACCAGGAACAGCTTGGTACGGAGAAGAGACCTGGGGAAAGACCACTGTCACAACTACAGTTCTAGTAGTACTGTAAAACGTTAACCTTTGACCGGACATTTTGCCACAAAAATAACCGTAACTGGGTGTGCGATAAACACCGAAGGACGAAAAGGATGATTCGAAATCCATCTTCTCTTGTTCGACGATTAGCATGGAACCATCTTGACAAGTCCATTTGTCTCTCCTGTTAGAAATGATAAGATATGATTAGACCAATTAATTGTCTCCTGTTGGAAAGGATAAGATATGATTAGACCAATTGTCTCCTGTTAGAAAGGGTAAGATATGATTAGACCAATTGTCTCCTGTTAGAAAGGATAAGATATGATTAGACCAATTGTCTCTTGTTAGATGTTTGTTTGTTTTTTGGAATTTCGCACAAAGCTACTCGAGGGCTATCTGTGCTAGCCGTCCCTAATTTAGCAGTGTAAGACTAGAGGGAAGGCAGCTAGTCATCACCACCCACCGCCAACTCTTGGGCTACTCTTTTACCAACGAATAGTGGGATTGACCGTCACATTATAACGCCCCCACGGCTGGGAGGGCGAACATGTTTGGCGCGACTCGGGCGCGAACCCGCGACCCTTAGATTACGAAGCGCACGCCTTAACGCGCTAGGCCATGTTAGATAGGATAAGATATTATTAGACCAATTGTCTCCTGTTAGAAAGGACAAGATATGATTAGACCAATTGTTTCCTGTTAGAAAGGATAAGATATGATTAGACCAATTAAAATGACGTGAAAAGTATGTTAAAAAACTGTAATGTTAAACATAGAAGACTCTGAGTTTATCTCCTTCAGAACTATCATCTCAACGTTTATCTGTTCAACTTCTGACCATTCTTCTAGTTTCTGCTTGTCCAACGACATGAAAAATTTGTTTTAATTACAACGAACGTGCATTTGTAATAAGTGAGTGTCTTAGTGTGTCGTATTAGAAACTTGGTTAAAAATCTTTGCAAGAAAAGATACGTTGTTCTTGTTGAATTCAGTACAATATTTAGACTTGCTGTAGTGTACAAATACTCTTCAGAACATTACAAAGTGTAGAGTTTCGACTTTAATGGAGTGCTACAGCCTGTTTCTGGAGCAACATTTGGATTTCTCTACTTAGCCCTTCCTCTGACATCGTGTCCCCCAGTGACACGTTGGTAGGGTTTGCGGATTTATACTGCTGAAACCCAGGTATCGATACCCGTGATGTGCAGAGCACAGATAGCCCTTTGTGCAGTTTCTTAAATAGCAACAAACAATGCTTCCCTGACGCCAAAACGTCGTCTTTCTGTAGAAACTGTCAGGTTCAGTCTATTAAAGCCTAAACTCTACCATACCGATACCACCTAAAATACCATTGATAAAATACCATTAATAAGCGAAGGGGAATTAATATTTGTAAAACACTTTTAACTTTAATGTGTCACAATGTTAGCAATAATCAATACATTTAAAACAATGGCATTGTAATATTTACTTTTGTGACAATTTATACATTTATAAATCTAGATATCTGCGTTAGATACATTAAAATATGACCATCACGTGATATCGGATACTTTTAATGAACAAAAACTTAAATAATGGATCACCTCACTAAAAGTTGTTAATCTACCAAAAGAAAAAAAAAAAAAAAATAGTATAATCACATTGTTTGGAATTTCCAGCAGATTGTGAGAGAAAGAAAAATGCACTTACTAGGGCGTATTTATTATATTTGTGAAAACAGTGTATTTGATAATTATTTATTTACTTAAAGGTAAAAGTCTGCAATATTAAACTTTCGACAATACTCAGACCCACGTCTAGCTAAATTATATTTATTTCGTTTGATTTTAAAATAATAAATGTCTAAAAACTGAGTTGCGATACAGTACACATCACAGGTAGCCAACCGTGTAGCCTTCTAACTTTAAAACACAAACAAGAAATAGAACAAATCAATAAGTGAAGAGTTTCGGAGTTTATCTAATGTCCACTTTTTAGACATCACAGGAGGAAAGTTACGTCTTTAAGCCCACGTGCTAGTACATCGCGGGTGTTCGTGTGCACATTTATTATGACTGTACAGTCTACGTTTTACCACATTATTCCGTGAGGCATATTACAAAATACGTTGTTATATCAGCCGTAATCACATAAAAGCATTTCTACGTAACGTGCTCAATTTTGAAGACAGTTGCTCTTTTAAACGTAGATAAGAAAAATGAATGAAATTATTTAGCCAAGAGATAAGATTTCTGTGTATCCATCGTTCCAACTGTATTATCTAATGATGTTCTGTTTACTTCTCGAAATGACAAACCCGTTTAATAACAGAGTTAAAATGGTTTATTCCATCTACAAAGATTTATTGTATAATATACATTGCAAACCTGGTTCTGCAAAGGTTCCTTCCTTTACCAGTGAGAGGTAACCTCACAGATAACGCTTGTTTCTTTTCTTGTTTATATTGACATCAAAATGTAACATTGATGTTTAGCTACTAAAATTACCGTCTCCGGTATCCACCATGCGAAGACTTCTTTTTGTTACTTTGTATTTAACATAACCAGTCAGTCACGTGGCTCACTATGCAAATTAAACTTGCTTTAAAAGTTCAGAATTGAAAATACGGCAGATGTGAGAGTTGTATATTCTTTCTGATCGATATAAACAATTTAAACTCTAAAACTACAAAAGATAAGTAAAACCTTTTTGTGGGAATTTAGAAATACGCGAGGAAACACATTTTTAAATCACTTATTTCACTTTAGAGATTTACGATAATAATATACTGTTCGCCATGTTCTCTCTTCATTGTTATTTATTTACACGCTTAATAAAAGACTACAATTTAATTATCTCAATTATGTAGAAGCGTATAAAAACAATTATATGATTTGTTTTTGACACATACATAGATAGATAGATACTGATATTTTAATATCAACTTTTCCATTTTTGTGAGAGACAAATATTGAAATCTTTCATCTCTCTTCCAGACTTACGACAGCAGTCTTCTCGTACGTCAGCGGTAAGTTTAGAACGCTAAATTCATGGTTCGATTCCCCGCGAAGGCAAACTGCAAATAGCCCATTGTAGAGTTTTGAGGCCTAACGGCTAATAGACGCGATTTGCAATGTATGGGTCGTAGGTTCGAATTCTGTCACCGAATATGCTCGTGAGGGGATGGGGCGTTATTATGTGACGATCAGGCCCATTACTTTTTTGATAAAGAGCAGTACAAGATTTGGCGGTGGGTCGTATTGCCTTTCGTCTATTCTATCAGTTCAAAATTAGGAAGGGCTAACGCAATAATACCTTTGCATGAAATCCAACAACAAAGAACAACAACCCTAGTTTCATAGATCAAATTATGTAAGTTGTTATAAGTTTGTTTTCTGTTTGACGTACAAAGGTTTAGTCCTATGCACAACATTCCAATGTTTGAAACAAGATATTTGTAATTACTACAAGTAAAATTCATTAACTTTGATCTAGCTTGCTTATTTTGGACTGTCTATTTATGTTTGATATTCTTTAACCAGGGGTCAGACTCACCAAGTTACTAATATTGTCTTCTCAGAAGTGCTTGACGTAAATATTTTATCATACATGTTTAGAACTAACAGCAAAATTGATAGTTTTGTTAAAAACTACTCGAAAGTAAACTAACTATATCAAATAACTTTAAATCGCGTATAAATCAATGAAAACAATCACTTAACGAGTGCATTAATTCAAAAGGATATTAAAAGCATACAATGATCAGATCTCATTAGGCCTAAAGTTAAGGACATTTGTTGTTGTTCATAATGCCAGCCATAATAGTAAAACTATTTCACGAGGATACATTATCTTAATAGATCTGAGTTAACCCTAAATTCACACGCAAAGGTAATAATGTAAAATTATCTTTATGACATCTAATTATAAGCCCAATAATATTAAAGATTTAATTAAACTAACTGTATGTGATGATGAAGAAATAGGCTAAGAGCGCCCTCTCAGTTGTTTTCATGAGAACAAACACTTTACTGAAATACGAAGAAAATAAAGGAACTTCACGTTTATAACACGTTATTATTTGATGTTTTAGGTCTATATGATCACACGTTTCTTTCTCCATTTTTAATAAAAGTTTGTATATTTGGTTTGTTTTGAATTTTGCGCAAAGCTACTCGAGAACTATCTGCGCTAGCCGTCCCTAATTTAGCAGTATAGAGGGAAGGCAGCTAGTCATCGTCACCCACCGCCAACTCTTGGGCTACTCTGTTACTAACGAATAATGGGATTGACCGTACATTATAACGATCCCACGGTAGAAATGGCGAGCATGTTTGGTGCGACCGAGATTCGAACCCACGACTCTCGGATTACGAGTCGAACGCCTTAGCACACTTGGCCATGCCGGGTCTTTTAATAAAGACTGCTTTACAGGGAATATTTAAGGCAATGTGAACAGAATTTTCAGTTTTCTGTATCACTTCTTATATAATTCACTCAATCTGGTCATGAATTTTTTGTTTTAATGCAATGAGTTATGTTCGCTTTATCCAAAGTTGTAATTCTAAAATTTCCCTAAACTCATTCACTCAATATGGGAGGGTTTCAACTTTAAATAATTCAAAATCTGAATTCACCTTCCTAATGGTCATCAAATAAACTGACTCTCCCTTAAAGACTTTCTCGAAAATATTTTTTTCACGTATATTACGTGAGAATTCAAACGCGAAATAAACATAGATATATGTGCACAACTGCGAAGCCGTCACTTTGATTTCTTTCCACAGTATTTGTACGTATTTGGAAATTAAAGCTATCCATAGAATATATACAATTACGTACCAGGTATCAGCGCCAACATGGGTTAAGATTATTTACTTTGCTGTAATTTTTAAGCTAACGCAAACAGAAAAGAAACTCGCTTTATCGATTTAATGCTAATATGATTTATCATATGATTCATACGTACATTATCATAAATCAAATATTCATAAGTTTATGAAAACACCGCTGCTGAATTACTTCACCAGCAGTTCATGTTATGACACGAACCCTAATTCTCTTGTGAATTATTTCATATATCTTACAAAATATGATGATAGTTTGTTTACTGTAGCGCAATTCCAAATTGAGGTATCCGTTATCTTCACCGAGTGTGAGGTCTGAATCCCGAAATTTGGTGTTGTAAGTCCTTTAACTTACCGATGACCACGAAACACAATAAACACAATTAGTCACCGAAATATTGTAACGGATATTTGCAGGAACGGAACGTGTTTTTTTTTCTTTTTTGGCGTGAATTTCTACGTGACTTAGAATTCATTATTCCACTTAATGTCAATTCCAGTAGTCACTTACGTTCTAAAGTTTTACACGCCACGTGGTGATTATTTAACAGCAGTCTCTAAATTGTTAAGAAAAGAAGAGATAACATTTTATGAACAACCACACGGGTTACTAATTCTTGTTGTTTTAGTACATTTCGCCGAGACTATATGTTTATGTAGTTAACATTTCATCTATGGACACAAAACTTGTAAATATGTCACTTATCCAGATTGGCATATTGTTCAGACACTTCATGTCTGACGGAATAAGATGAGACACTTGGTAGTTCTACCTTAAGAACACTCGAATATTTGTTGTTGTTTTTTTACCATCTGTATAAAATAATGTTTTGAGGTGGACGTTGTTAAGGAACACAATGCAGTGAGAGAAGTGGTGTTATATAATATAATGTTGTAATATAAGTGTCGTATTATAACGTAACTTTGTGGGATAAGTGTTATTATCTAGCATAAAGTTGTGGGATAAGTGTTATTAACTAGCATAATGTTATAATACAAGTGTTGTTATATAACACGAAGTTATAAGAGAAGTGTTATATATAACATAATGTTGTGCGGTAAGTGTTATAAATAACATAATGTTGTGCGGTAAGTGTTATATATAACATAATGTTGTGCGATAAGTGTTATATATAACATAATGTTGTGCGGTAAGTGTTATATATAACATAATGTTGTGCGGTAAGTGTTATATATAGCGTTGTGATATAAAATAATAAAAACTAAATGTTTTACTAACTAGCATTTCGAGATTATGTGCTTTTAACTCAAGAACATTTCTTTTAACACTTGTTATTTACTGACGTTAATTTTAAAGCTTTAGTCATTTTATATCTGGAATTGGTCATCAGGTCATTTCAACTGACTTTAACTTCTAAAACTTCATATAAACTGGTAAAAAATCACAGTAAAAACGTTACATTTCGACGTTAAAAATCATCTAACTTCGTTAAGCTGTGTTTTAAACACTTCTATGGCGTCTTAAAAAATAGATCTACATAAGTATACAGTTTTGACAAATGTAATTCGAACAAGTTTCATGAATGTTATAAAATAAAACATTTGATAAGAGTAAGCCAGCCACTTGAACCCTGGTGGAACGGATGTGTCAGAACAGTGTTTTGTGTTGTGTAGTGTGACTGATCGATAATTAATCGATGGCTTTTTGAGAAGGTAAATATTAACCTTCATATTCGCAAACATTTCATGCACATAGATCACAGAACGTATTAAGATCGGATGTTTAATCTTTTCAAAACAGAGGTATCCTTTACACTTAATGACATTCGAGAAAAGAAGGATATGGATCAGCGCGGATCACCAGGACCACCCAGAAGAAACCCTGCAACAAGTCATGTCTCAACCAAGTAATCAAAGTGCGATGTCTTGTAGCAGGTGAAAATATAAAAGTCAGTGGTAAAAGCTATTTACTTGTTCTACGTAGCATATAAGGAAATGTGGAATAGAAGAATATTACTAAACTCAAGGGGAAGGAAGACAGGAAACAATTATCCATATGGAATATATTAAGAAGAAAAATAAACAAATAAATGCATATGTGTATTAAAGAAATTTTTAAAAAGTCAAAAAAATGAAAATAGTACAAGATATAAAAAACTGAATGTAAGCGTTAATGTTTTTCTTATAGGAAAGCCACATCGGGATATCTGCTGTGTCCACCAAGGGGAATCGAATCTCTCAATTTTGCGTTGTAAATCCATAGACTTACCGCTGTACCAGCGGGAAACAAATGTACGTAAGAAGCAAAAATTAATATTATCAATGCATTATAAAAATTATGTATTCTCTAAAATTTCATATCCCTTCTTTCAACTGTCGCATACCGCAAGAAGCTAAAAAATGAACGAGTACTTATAATATTCCTTACGAAGAAATCCTAATGAAGTCGTTTGAACTTTTGAGTGATTAGACTGCTGAAACGGGCGTCTTCGAAAACTAGATTACATATGGAATGCCTGCAAGGTAGAGTGGTATGGTTCGGTCATGACAGCCTTACCATATAGAGCTATAGTAAAAATGCACGGTCGTCAAACAGAGCTTGATCGGAAATGGAGAAATATGAACTGTAATAACATGGTGAAGTTCCGAAATAGTTCTAATGTATAATACTCCACCTGTATATATGATGTATTTCAGAAATCCTGAGATTGGCTGAGTCTGTTGTTTAGCGGGTCCGTCTGTGAGTCGAAAGATCAGGGACTAGAGACGTTACACACACTTCGCTCTTTCAGATGTGACCACGTTATAAAAATAACTGTTAATCCTGTTAAAAAATCCTTGGATCGGAGAAGGCTACAATCTAATTGCCATCCCTATGGTCAGCAGTTTAAAATTACGGACAGTCATACCTGAACTTTAGGGATTTCTGAACTAGCAATTAACCACATCGCAGAAATCACTACTCATATTGAAAGATTTCATTCAAAGCACTCACAGTTTTACCTGCTTTTACACGTGTCTGTGCGCACGCGCGTGTAAGTGTGCGTGTATAAGTTATACATTTCACAAATAGAACCTGTTACAAGTTTCACATCAATCATTTCGTAAACTGGTCATTTAGACACATCAGCGATGGTCAGTTGGGCGTGTTGGTAAGATAAATCTTCTTTCGTGGTTGTCCGAATTATCACTAACTACATAAGTTCCCAGTATTACAAAACCTTTCGGTTAGTAGTATTTCTAAAGGATATAATTTTGAAAGAAAATTTTGTGTACTTTGAAGTTAATTTAAAAAAATATATTCCAATACTCGTTAGAACTCGTACTTGTATCACATCTGCCTATTGATTAGCGATTGATAATCTGCCTTCTGATGGTAACTTTGTTTCCCTATCTTACGTCCACGACAACGCATTTTCTAGGGCACTGGTACACTTTTAAAACGCTTAAATCAAGGGTTCGATTCCTCTTGGTAGACACAGTAAATAGCTCGATGTGGCTTTTCCATAAGAAACACAACACACACATCAAAGTAAGATTTCTACTGCAGTATGCAGGTGTGTGTGTATATACGTGTATTTATTTCTAGTGATGTATTATCCATGCTCAGCTCTCACGAAGATTTACTTAATAAGGTATTTTTAAGATTGCGTCATCTGATTGCGCTTTTCCAACTCTTGAAGCATCTAGAGACGAAGTGAATTTTCCTTTTTTCTCACGTTCCGCCGAACTAAACACCGAAAGCATTATTACTGTTTTTACATTATTGACGTAACCTCAAACCCATGTGTAATTTAGTAGCACTTCAAGAAACACGATCCAATTGTGCGTTGGCGCATGCGCATATAGTACCGACGATGAAAACCCTTTGTTCTCTTTAGAGTCCCTTTTGTTTGAGAATGAATTTTTCATGATAAAAAGTATTGGATTTTCTACTTTTTAAGACAATTTACAATTCAGTTTTCTTCTGATTACAATATTCAAACGTTTACAGTTTATTTACCTTAGGAACGAATTGTTATTGTTTGTTTGTATTTTGTTGTTGTTTTTTGAATTTCGTGCAAAGCTACACGAGGACTACCTGCACTAGCCGTCCCTAATTTAGCAGTGCAAGACCAGAGGGAAGGTAGCGAGTCATCATTACCCACCGCCAACTCTTGGGCTACTAATTTACCAACGAATAGTGGGATTGACAGTTACATTATAACAACCACAAAAGAGCGAGCATGTTTGGTGTAACGGAAATTCTAACCCGCAACCCTCAGATTACGAGTCGAGTGCCTTAACCCCCTGGCCATGCTGGGGCCTTTACATAGGGACGTTTTACTATAGGGGCCAAATCATTTTTACAAAATATTATTGTTTCTATCCGTGACTTTAGGGATACAGATGGTTTGAGTAATGGTATATTTGTTCAATATTTTTCTATATGTTCATATCTTAATTAATTACATTCTTTCAAATACATTTAACTAATTTTATTTCGCTAGAAAATTCAAGTTTTTGTTTATTTTTTGTAATATTAGAAAATGTTCGTGAAAGAAGAAAAAAACATTTATGTAAATCAGAAGTATCGTCCTTTCGAATTAATGATTTTCTTTGTGTAGCCGACAACAAAGAAAGGCAACAGGACATAATTAGTTTGACTAGACTATCCAAGTAGACTTTTAATACCCAGTATTTTCTGTCTTGAACTTCAAGGTGCTTGGAATGTAACCCTACAACGAACTAGTGTGACAAGGAACTCAGAACTGATTAGACGTTTCCGTTTTTGTTTTGTTCTTCTTGTAAACATTTATCGGAAAGACAGAGATTTAAAAATACTATGGAGCATCAGTGCCAGGCACGTGCTCGTAAGATAGCCAAACCGTATTTTCACTTTTGTAACTTACATTACTTGAAACATAAACCTGAATCTCTTTGCGAGAATCTGCATCTTTACAATATCTTGAAGACCGATATTCAAACGAAGATTTCGCTCATTAGACGACATCGAAAAGAGACGGCATTGGCGTATTTGAAACTCCGTTAAAATCGTACTCAGGTACTTGGAGTTTACAAAGTATATCTGTTTTATTTTATCTAGCTCTGTTTCCTTAGTTTGTAATACGAGTATTATATGTGTTCTATAACGTTGTGAAAGATTATTTTATCTTATAAAAACATGTGCAAAGCACGTGAGCGAGGACGGACGTATTAAGAAGCGCTTGGTAATTTTCTATTTGATGTCCAGTCGATATTATTCTTCATACTCTGTGTTCCATTGAACCACATCAGTGTCAGTTTCTAAGTGTTTAAGTTTAAATTATGTTTTTACTGAGAAGGGATAGGAACGATTTGAAACACGACACAAGGGTTAACAAAATCTTAGGACGCATCACAGCATCCTTGTATTGTTCAAAAATTTCGTATTGAAAAGTGAATTCGAATGACATAACAATGACTGGTGATTCAGTTCATCTCCAACACGCTGTGTTACCGTGTTTGCAAGTGCTATAAAATAACAAAATATTGAAACTAAAATTTTCACTATAACAGATTACTCGTTTTTTTTATAGAAAAAAAATCCACATTGGGATATCTGTTGTCTCCACCAGGGGGAATGGAACCCCGGATTTGTTTTGATTTTTTTTTGGGGGGGGGTTTAAGTCCGTAAACTTAACGCTATCTTACCGAGAGACTTCTTACTTTAAAAAATATAATTTTTGATTGATATATAAGTGTATATCCCTTCCCCTCGGTGGACATAGCAGATAGTTAACAAAGAGAGTTTGCTGGCCTGAAGATGACCAAAGAAGGTCGAAACGTTGTTTTGTCCTTTAATTAAAGTTTTAATACCCATACCAGCCATCTTGAGAATACAATTTCCTGATATGTGTGTAATTTCTATCAGTAAGTTTGAACATAAGCACACTTAAGTAACATTTTCTCTGTGCAGAGTCAGGAAAGCCTTATATAACATAAGCACGTTACATATTGTTTAGCAAAGCACTAGTGTTTTCGTATCTACAGAGAATCCGTCCCTAACACTAATTTTGGTAAACGACACACATATTAATACTGTATTAGTAAATGTATGTACTACGGTAAAATTAACAAAGGAATGTTAGTGTCTTTCTTTGTTGTTGTATGTTTATGTTTATGTGATAAATGTAAGAAAAAATCACTTACGGTAAGTGTTTTTTATCTTTTCGTTTAGACTCCTCAGTGAATTAGCGATAAATCTGAAGCTTATAACTCTGAATATTGGGTTTCGATTCCCCATAGAGGTCACTACACAGGTAACCTATTGTGTAGCTTTGTACTCAAACAAACTTTTAGTTTATTCAGAAATTTACAAAATTGTGCTTATTTTCTTTTGACGTCGTTCCTAGAAATTGAATTACGTTTGTAATTTACAAATATAGTTTTGAGAATGTTAACCAAAGTTATGAATGAAAGCTTGGTTTCTGCTTAAACTAGAGAGAGAGAGAGAAACATACTGTCTTATCCAGTTCTGTCTGTACGGAGACAACCTATGGTGGGTTCGGCATGGCCAGATGGTTAAGGCGCTCGACTCGTAATCTGAGAGTCGCGGGTACGAATCCCCGACGCACCAAAAATGCTCGCCCTTTTAGCCGTGAGGGCGTTATAATATGACGATCGATCTCACTATTCGTTGGTAAAAGAGTAGCCCAAGAGACGGTGGTGGGTGGTGATGACTAGCCTTCCCTCTAGTCTCACACTGTTAAATTAGAGACAGTTATCGCAGATTGCCCTCGTGTAGCTTTATGCGAAACTCTAAACAAACCCAATAACATTAATGTATTGTCAGCTTGGAGGTATAAACTTAAATTCCAATCGATTTTCAAATATTTTGAGTCCAGAGTAAAATGGAAATTAGCTCTGCGAGAAGCGTTTCGTTGTCTTTATTGACTGAACCAACGCAGTCTGTTTTTAATTGCCTGGTATAACTATACAAGTAGGCAGTACAAGAATTAATAATGCAATACAGAGACACTTCAAAAGATAAATTTATATGCATATATTTAATAACTGCCCAAGCTTAAAGTACTCTAAAAATATTGAATGAAAGAACTGCGCGCACTTTCTTCGGATAAAAATTGGTTTCAAAGGTACTCACATCAGATGTAGATATGGTGCCTAAAATCCCAATTTGTGAGATATTTGTGTAAACTCTAATCAAAATCTTGTCGTATGTTTTCCCCTTCGTGCACATGAGTGCCTCTGTTAACTGAGACCACAAATAAACACGTGCAATGTAGGGAAAGAGATGTGATGGGGATTTAGTGAAATCACGTACAGGGCAACTTTTATAATTACTATGACTGTTGAAACTGTGTAACTGTATGTTTTATTCACTAATAATTATCATAAGAGATCTTTTTTTTTAAATTGGCATACTGAGTAATAATGGTCTTACGAAGTCCAATCAATACATTTTTTATGCTTTAGAATTAAACTATTCTGTGAATTGCAAAGTTACACTCTTTTTTATTACAAGATCCAGAAACAATGAATATTTTCTTCGTCTTTACATATAAGGATGTCTCATATTGCTACTAGTTTCATTCATCAATATTCATTTGTTTCTTGTTCTAGGCCTACATGAAAATGTTTTATACCAACACTAAAACAAAGTGTATAGAATAATCTTAAAAAAACATTACGCATACACTTTGAGCTCAAATAGAAAGCAGGAGTTAGAAATGCCAAACACAACTAGAGTGGCTGTTGAGACACTTAAACCATGGATCTTTGTTGATGACAATGGTAAAATTACGTTTTGATCTATTTTATTCTGTAACAGTTTCTGTTTACGTAAGTTAATAATATAAATAGTGTCTCAACTACTACTATGTCTCTTGTATCCAAGTCGATCTAATGAGACTTGGTGTTTGACAAAAGGCTTCGTTGGCACTGAATACGAATATGGAAGATCTCGTGCGTTTGATACATTCCTATCTCGTGCGTTTGATACATTACTACAGATTTTTCTTCACGCTCACACTTAAGTTTACAGAATTTTAAAACAGCTCTCCCGCAAACATTCTCACAGTTTTTACTCTTTTATAAAAAACCCTGCAAACTAGTTTCACAGTTTTACTCCTTTATAAATAAACCCTGCAAACTAGTTTTACAGTTTTACCTTTATAAAAAAAACCTGCAAACTAGTTTCACAGTTTTACCTTTATAAAAAACCCTGCAAACTAGTTTCAGAGTTTTACTCCTTTATAAAGAAACCCTGCAAACTAATTTCACAGTTTTACCTTTATAAAGAAACCCTGCAAACTAGTTTCACAGTTTTACCTTTATAAAGAAACTCTGCAAACTAGTTTTACAGTTTTACCTTTATAAAGAAACCCTGCAAACTAGTTTTACAGTTTTACCTTTATAAAGAAACCCTGCAAACTAGTTTTACAGTTTTACCTTTATAAAGAAACCCTGCAAACTAGTTCCACAGTTTTACCTTTATAAAGAAACCCTGCAAACTAGTTTTACAGTTTTCACTCCTTTAAAAACAGTAAATGATATGATAATTCGAACTCAAATCCAAATCATTAATCGATTATGAATTTAATTTTACCTTCTGTCCTTCGTACTAGAATCCTCTTCATTTACCCATAGGTCTTTATACTGAGGTATTTCTACTAAGTTTTTCTTTTCAAATAAGTAAATATTCATTTCGCACAGTTAAATTATTCTAATAATTATAGATAACGTATTTAAACATATAATTTATACCGAATCCATGGTGGAATAACGGTGAAGCTTTTACATATTGTCTCAGTTTTCTTCCATTACATTTCCAAACGATAGTTTTGTGCTCATTTGAGTTATATAAAAACTTTGCTCGGGATACTTTTTTAAAGGCAATCAAACATTTCGAATCATTAGCTGAATCACAAATTTAAAAAAAATTAGAAACAGTTACGTCTTCTTTTTGTCTACAAAACGAATCAAAAGTACAGAAAACAAAGATTCTTTGCGATCAATATTTCTACTTTTAATACGTTAACCCCAGCGTTTTGTCACGCAAACACCGCACCAAGCGGTATGTAGAATTAGTCCACTCTACAAGTAACTAAAGTCGTATATTCATCTCATTCGAACCTCTCCTGTCAGTGTTTATAAATTTGTGCTTCGCGTTTCTTCCCAGAAATAACTAAAAAGGAAAAATTAGAATGCACAGGAAATGACTGCTCCCAACTTTCCCCTAGAAAGGAAATATCCCAGCTACATTAATACAGTAGATATCTAATTATAACCATATCTGTGCAATTAACATCTATCCAAGATTTTTATACGTGAGTTCGCCTTTACCTACACTTTATGTAAAGATAAAAGGGAGAATCTAGCCAGATGGAAAGGATCAGAATCTCCGGATTTCAGAAGACCGGGACTCATCCAGTTAACCACGTGATCCTGTACAGAAATAAATTGTTCTTATTTGCCCATAACGATATGGAACCAAACAGGCAAATACGTTCAGCTCGATCTCAGGAAATAAACAGAACATTTAGAATTTAAAAGGCTGGTCGTATTCGCTAACATTCTCTTGAATTCAGAAGCGTGTTTTATCTCGATTTCTTTCGGATTTTCGAGTAAAGTTCCATCAATGTTATCCCTCTACACTAGCTTTTCCTTGATTGTTTGACTGAAAGACTAGAGAAAAACTGTTAGTTGAGTGGACGTTCTTGGAGATTTCTAATTATGCAGAGTGGCTAGACACCAGCAGAGTACAATGTGCTCACAGAGTATAATGTGCTCACAGAGTACAATGTGCTCACAGAGTACAATGAGCTCACAGAGTGCAATGTGCTCACAGAGTATAATGTGCTCACAGAGTGCAATGTGCTCACAGAGTACAATGTGCTCACAGAGTACAATGAGCTCACAGAGTGCAATGTGCTCACAGAGTATAATGTGCTCATAGAGTACAATGTGCTCACAGAGTGCAATGTGCTCACAGAGTACAATGTGCTCAAGCTTGAGAGTGTTGACCACGAGTTGATTTATTGATATACTGACAACGGTTGTTCTTATTAAGTATAAAACTACACCAAGGGCTGTCTGTGCTCTGCCCACGACGGGTATCGAAACTTGGTTTACAGTAGTCGCAAGTCGTCCCTAATTTAGCAGTGTAAGACTAGAAGGAAGGCAGCTCTTGAGCTACTCTTTTACCAACAAATAGTTTTACATATTCACGGTCACATTATAACGCCCCCCACGGCTGAAAGGGTGAGCATATTTGGTGCGACGGGAATTCGAAGCGGGACCCTTCGGATTACGAGGCGAGCACCTTAACCACCTGGCCATGCCGGGGCTAACGTAAGTTGAATGAACTGTGTGTTTATATCTTCCGTCATGTAAGCTATTTCAAGTTTTGTTTTCATTCATAATAAAACTCCATGATATTTTGCTGCTATAAGGGCTTATCTTAAAAATAATTTCATTAATTTTTGAGCTGAGTTACCCAACTAACTCGAAACATGTTGCAGCTATAAGGACCTTAGTGTTGTTTTTTAATTCTCAATTAATTTTTGAACTGAGTTATCCATCTAACTGTAAACATTTTGCAATCATAAAGACTTAAGTTATTTTTAATTTTCCATTATTTTTTGTGCTGACTTACCCATCTAACTGCAAACATTTTGCAATCATAAAGACTTAAGTTCTTTTTAATTTTCAATTAATTTTTGTGCTGACTTACCCATCTAACTGGAAGGAACCCAGCTGAAATGAGAGAAATGACATCTCGACTATGTCTCCAAAATCTCCCCCTTCTGCTACGAACGTAATCCGACATACGTACGGAAATGAGCGTTGAAAAGGCTTAGTAATGCGTAAAGGATATTTCGTACCAACAAGACCGTAGTACGTCCGGTTACAGTCTAAAAATAAAATAGAGAAAAATATTTAAAAAATAAAAGTACGCCTTAGCATAGATTGGAATAGTTTTAGATAACCCTAGAATAACAGATAGGACTAGTACACCCTGTCGGTTTTATGCACATTTATTTAAATTGCTTATACACCACGTTGTTTATATGTTCATGATTTTGTTGGTTACATGATTTATAATAACATACGAGTCATTCATAAGTGGAGTTCACACGAAAAATGAGTTATTTCACTTCTTTGTTTTCGATCAGTTTATATGTTAAGTATTGTAATAGAGGAAAGAAATCCTTATATAATGCAGTCTGTGAGTCCCCAGCCAAACGGCACTTAACAGAATAGAAACAAGTCAATAATTTGATGGATTTTATAAACTGTTTCATTTAAATCAGCGACTAGTCAGTTTGTAAGTATACTTACAACGGTGAGCTATGCCATCTTCAGAGATAGGGCCGGTAAACATAATGCTTTATATCCTCAACATGTCTGCCGCTTGGGAGACAAGATTCTTTGTTTGTTTTTGAATTTCGCACAAAGCTACTCAAGGGGTGTCTGCGGTAGCCGTCCCTAATTTAGCAGTATAAGACTAGAGGGAAGATAGCTAGTCATCACCACCCACCGCCAACTCTTGGGCTACTCTTTTACCAACGAATAGTGGGATTGACCGTAACATAATAACACCCCCACTGCTGAAAGTGCGAGCATGTTTGGTGCGACGAGGATTCGAACCCGCGACCCTCAGATTACGAGGAGCAGGCTAGAAAAACTGTAGTACTTAACGTGTCGCGTGTTTTATTCACCACTTGGTAAAAATCCAAATATTGTAAGTTCAAAAATACTTTAGATTTTTATGTTATATTACTTATCGTACAAATAATTACCTTATTAGTTATCTTTATAACTAATTTTATTAAATAACGTCAATATATTAGTTGTTGGTTTTTTTTAATAATTAAAATTCGTAGATAATTTAATTAATTATACTTGTATAGCATTTTAATTTCATTGTTAGTTACTTAACAAAGTGCTCCAAACGTCGATTCTCAATATAGAATTGTTTTCTTATTACTTAACTTTTTGTAGGTTTTTTTTTCAGGTAATGACATTGACTATCTATGATCTGTTTGCTTGTAGTTTCGTGCATAACCGCACCATGAAGTATCTGTGCTCTGCTCACCACGAGTATCGAAACCCACTGTTTAGCGTTGTAAATCTGCAGACATATCGTTGTACCACTGGAGATTAAGACTTGGTTATGGCTGGAGTTAACGTTATCAGTGGTATATCGATTTACAAGGCGGGCGTTTATAACATGTTCTGCAAACGTGTATATGCATTCAACATTCGACAACAGACTTTTGAGACACTTTGTAGAAAGTAGATTTAGGCCTAGGGAAATAAATCCCACAATTCAATGCACATCACTTGAATTTCACTCATTTTTATGCGATTTAAAAGCCATATTCAACATTTCTAAAGAACAATTGTTTTATAAACTAGGATATAACAAAAACAGAAGTACATTAAGTGTTCGTAACATAGTATTATCTCATTTTCTTTCACTATTTTGGTTTTAATTACAATGTTAGCCTTCGCATGAAATGTTTAGTTCAAAATGATTTCACGAAAAAAATAAACATTTCTCTCTGTTAAACAAGAGTTAATTCATAAAAGATTTGTTTCTTCGTCACTTTAAATTTAAACAAAACCAAACGGTTTTGGTTTCATTTCATTTGACATGTAAGATACACAGATACTTGAAATACTGACTTGTACATCCGAAATAGATAGAGATGAAATACTAATTAAACATTCTAGATACACAGACAGGTTAAATACTGACTTGTACGTCCTATATAGATAGATGAAATACCGACTTGTACATTATATGTAGATAGATGAAATGCTGTCTTGTACATCCTATGTAGATGAAATACCGACTTGTACATCCTATATAGATAGACGATATACTGACTTCTACATCCTCTATAGATAGACGAAATACTGACTTGTACATCCTATATAGATAGATGAAATACCGACTTGTACATTATATGTAGATAGATGAAATACTGACTTGTACATCCTATATAACTGGATTAAATACTGACTTGTACATCCTATATAGCTAGATTAAATACCGACTTGTACATCCTATACAGCTAGATTAAATACTGACTTGTACATCCTATATAGATAGATGAAATACCGACTTGGTCATCCTATATAGCTAGATTAAATACTGACTTGTACATCCTATATAGATAGATTAAATACTGACTTGTACATCCTATATAGATAGATGAAATACCGACTTGTACATCCTATATAGTTAGATTAAATACCGACTTGTACATCCTATATAGATCGATGAAATACCGACTTGTACATCCTATATAAATAGATGAAATACCGACTTGTACATCCTATATAGATAGGTGAAATACTGACTTGTACATCCTATATAAATAGATGAAATACCGACTTGTACATCCTATATAGTTAGATTAAATACCGACTTGTACATCCTACATAGATAGGTGAAATACTGACTTGTACATCCTAAAGGCTCATCACTTCCATCTCCACAGTCATTAGTACCATCACAGAAGCGGCTGTGAGAAACGCAGTTACCGTTGTCGCAATAATATTCCGACAATCTACACCCCCTGGTGGCTGGAATCACTACTAAACCGATACAGGACAGAAGAACAATAATCTCAAGTTTGCGGATCACCAGCGTCATCGAACTCGTCATTCTTACGTCACGATATGAATGCAACAGTTGCGTAGAAACGGTTTATCATGGTGCTGGAAATAGCCCAAAGCGACGACTTCTGTTCTTTACCTCTCTGAAATACAAAAGTAGTAAATTTAACTTCGTGAATCTTACCTTAAACTTGTTTACATAAATTAGCCAATAAAGCAACATATATTTAGAAAATATATATATATATTTATAAATATATAATTATTAATAATATTTCAAAATATTTCCACCAGAGTTTTCACATTTACGAGTTTCTTTACCAACATTCAGAAAGGAGAAATTAGTGTTAAATTACTTAGTATTATTTTATTATACTCATTAAATTTGAAACGCTTCCTAATGACATATGATGCTGCTCCCTCTCTCGGTTGTAGGTTGAAATCATCAGCAGTGTATGTGTAATGAGGTAAATTCGTCTTATGAAGCAACCATTGCCTATAAAATAAGGCTTTTGATTCGCAACATGCACGTCGCAAGTTCGATTTCCGTTAATGAACATGCTCGTCTTTTCAGTCATATGGATGTTATATGTCACGATCAATCTCACTTTTCGTTGGTAAAAATAGTTTAGGGGAATTTTACGAACAAACAATCGTATCATAAGCTGCGACAGCGACATTTTCTATGCCTATGTATGTATGGATTTACGTATTTTTCGCATACAACTGATTAAAACAATTGTAGCTGGTTTGTTCCTTGGTCCTCCAGTCTGATTCATCCAGGGTATCTCAGTGTGATTTATTTAAGGCCCTTCAATCTGATCTATCCAACGTCCTTCAGTCGTTGGGGCGTTATAATATTACAATCAATCCCTCTATTCGTTAATAAAAGAGCAGCCCAAGAGGTGGCGGTGGGCGGTAACCAATCGCTGCCTTCCCTCTAGCCTTAAACTGCTAAATTAGAGACGGCTAACGCAGATAGCTCTCGCGCAGCTTTGCGCAAAATTCAAAACAAACAAATCCTTCAGTCTGATTTAATGATGACGAAGTAACATTAGATTTTAGAAACATAAACCATCTGCTTGGTCAGATAAATCATTTTTGATAACAGTCAAATTTCTTTACGAGTGACTTCTCCTGCAACTAGGCACTGATTTTACACGAAATAAATCACACCCATTTATTTAAACGTGTTAAATCTTGGTGACAGTTGTTATTATGAATCATTTTAACTAACTTGTAAACACGTTGTTCTTGGTTGTTGTTTTTTGTATACATATAGTAGATTTTAAGAGATTTAAGAGTTTCATAGATTTATGACAAACCCCGAAAACCATTTATATACACTACGTCAAAATGGCTTTATTTCGTGTCTTTGCGTGTATTATAACTGATTTCCTTTCAACAGTATTTCGCTTCAAAATGTTACTGCGTGCATAGAATATAGCGTAATTGGGTGTCGTTAAAAAGTTATTGGGAACATGCTGTTTACGTCAACCAATCCCATATCATTTGCGTTGCACACAGTGAATGTCTCTACTAAGCTTGAGACGTTTCATGAGCATCAAACATCGAAAAAGAGAAGCCCTTGGTTACGACTATAATTATCTGATTCTTTTATCAGAATATTTGCTGTTAATCTTTCAGGTATCCATGGTAACGAATGATGTTGAACATCGGAACTACAGGTGTCACTGGGTTCAGCGCCCAAGCAACGTAAATATAACAAGCTTTTTCTCTTCTACAAATCAGGCACGTGCAGCAGGGCAGTACACCAAACAGGACTAAAGAGGAATACTTTATTATGGTACTTCGTCAAGGTATTGAATCATGATTAGTATATAACGGTCAGGCTAGAAATATAAGATGATTTTCGCACATTTAGCCTGAAAGGAACAACATATATAAACATAACACTAAACAGTCTGATCAAAAACCCATAACCGTCAGGTAGGAGCGCCACAAAGGCTTCCTTCTTTCAAATGTATCACATGGTTACAAGAAAAAGTTAAAAAATAAACAAGACAGTCGCTTATTAACTCTCTTATGAAATCAAATTTGGGTTACTTAATCCTTTACCAGTTCTACCTACTTCTAAACAAGTCTCAGTCGATGTTTAGTCCGTTCCTTATCACTTCTACCTACATCTAAACAAGTCTCATTCGATGTTTAGTACGTTCCTTATCACTTCTACCTACATCTAAACATGTCTCAGTTGATGTTTAGTCCATTCCTTATCACTTCTACCTACATCTAAACAAGTTTCAGCCGATGTTTAATCCGTTCCTTATCACTTCTACCTACATCTAAACATGTCTCAGTTGATGTTTAGTCCATTCCTTATTACTACTACCTACATTTAAACAAGTCTCTGTCGATGTTTAGTCAGTTCCTTATCGCTTCTACCTACATCTAAACAAGTCTCAGTCGATGTTGTTTAGTCCATTCTTTATCACTTCTACCTACATCTAAACAAGTCTCAGTCGATGTTTAGTCCCTTCCTTATCACTTCTACCTACATCTAGACATGTCTCAGTCGATGTTTAGTCCGTTCCTTATCACTTCTACCTACATCTAAACAAGTCTCAGTCGATGTTTAGTCCGTTCCTTATCACTTCTACCTACATTTAAACAAGTGTCAGTTGATGTTTAGTCCGTTTTTTATAACTTCTACCTATGTCTAAACAAGTGTCAGTCGATGTTTAGTCCGTTCCTTATCACTTCTTCCTACTTCTAAACAAGGTTCAGCCGATGTTTAGTCAGTTCCTTATCACTTCTTCCTACTTCTAAACAAGGTTCAGCCGATGTTTAGTCAGTTCCTTATCACTTCTACCTACATCTAAACAAGTCTCAGTCGATGTTGTTTAGTCCATTCTTTATCACTTCTACCTACATCTAAACAAGTCTCAGTCAATGTTTAGTCCCTTCCTTATCACTTCTACCTATATCTAAACACGTCTCAGTCGATGCTTAGTCCATTCCTTACGACTCCAGCTGTACCTACATGTGATCAAACTTCTACTTACTGTATTTATATAATTTCTTACCACTACTGAAATCTTAAGAGACATATTATTGTCTCAGTTTGTCACAAAGTAATCAAATCATAATTTTCTTACAAAATTATCAAACTATTGATATGATTATTCTCTATCAGGGTGTAACTTTAGTCAGAATGAAACATCCTTAACCTCGAATTTGAAACAAATAGAGTTTTGATGAAAGAAAGATGTAGACTGTACATAATGATTATTTTGTACTGATGAATATATATATATGTTATGTTACATGTTAAAATTACTGAACAAATTCAAAGAGTTAAAATTAACCTTTTATATTTTGCTTCCTTACACATTAATTGTTTATGGGACGTCCACTCATAATGTCATATACTTCCTTTTGTTAATGGCCTGTTGATCATATAATATGAACGTTTTATATCACAACAACGCAAGGTTTTAATAACAAGATAATCTCTTTAACATATAAGACTAGCCAACTTAGCATCGTTTTCCTAACAATATAAGCTGTTATCTTATCAGATGAGTCAATCAACAAAGCTTTTTTGACATGATAAGCTCATGAACTGAGGATACGAGCCATCCCACGAGTGTGCAAGCTTTCTTAGTTGAAGCGTTTGACATCTGTATGGATTGAAAGTGACCAAAGAATACAACGTACATATATGAAGATGTTAATATATGTTTCGGATTCTTCCATAACCTAAACTTTAGCCTTGTTTTCGTATCAAATTCAAATCTGGAGGCAGTTTCACTAATGCTATTACGAAGACATAACTTATAGTGGTTTAGAAATCTAAGTTTTCTTAATGAAATTTAACATAATGGTTTATTGAAAGAGCCATATATTATATTTATAAAAAAATATAAACAAAATTGTGATTAATTTTACATTTACAGTATGGCATTTTGTACAAATTATAGTTAACACAGTTGATTGACTGTTCAGTTTAAATACAAATACACTTATACAGAGTTTACGTACGTTATATTAAAATAATGTGCTAGACTCGACACGTTTGGTCATCCATCTGTCAAGTATTCCCTTTAGAGTTGTTTCTATTGTCGTGTGAAAAGCATAGTTTCAATACCTGCTTCATATTCCAGCTGCTTGAGATATGTGACAGTTGAACGGATATGTGGTGAAAGCGACGTGATTATACGTGGCTTGTGTCCTTCTTCTAGATGGAGATCCTTCTTGATCATATTGTGTCATGTTGTCTAAGACACAAAGACAGACAGATTTTGCCACTTAAATTTGTGTTCGTTGATTCTTATCTGTTACAAAAGACATCGGTCGCACCTTGTTCATCACGGCGGGGGTACGACTTGTTGAAGTACTCTCTGTAAATGATCCTGATGGCCCAAGATGATCCATGTTCCTTTATTTTCTGACGTCGTCAAGTACAGTAGATACTTCCGCATTAGAAATATCAAGTCCTCGATATGGATACATATCTATAGCATGAGTGTAAGAATATTTTACATCTGGAAGGGTTGTTTAATGTTGCTTTCAAAAGCGATCAATTTCCAGTAATATCACACTAACTAACAATGTTAGAACGTAGTTCCGGTAAATGACGTTCAACCGCGACTTTATATTGGCTGCAGTTGTCGCGTGCCTTGCCTTGAGATACTTCTTACGTCTTTCCTAGCCAAGACATTTTTAAGATAGTTTTGAGAAACAAGTTAGGAAATATTTTGGACCAACTAACCCACCAAATATGTAAGTAAGATGGCAGATGTAACAAGTGTGTGGCAGCTAACACTACAGTTTTAACACACCATACAAGATGGCAGATGTAACAAGTGTGTGGCAGCTAACATTACAGCTTTAACACACCAGGCAAGATGGCAGATGTAACAAGTGTGTGGCAGCTAAGACTAGACCTTTAACACACCAGGTAAGAAAGCAGATGTAACAAGTTTGTGACAGCTAAAACTAGACATTTAACACACCAGGTAAGATAGCACGTATAATAAGTATGTGAGAGCTAAGACTAGACATTTAACACACCAGGTAAGATAGCACATATAATAAGTATGTGAGAGCTAAGACTAGACATTTAACACACCAGGTAAGAAAGCAGATGCAACAAGTTTGTGACAGCTAAGACTAGACATTTAACACACCAGGTAAGAAAGCACATATAATAAGTATGTGAGAGCTAAGACTTTACATTTAACACACCAAGATAAGATAGCAGACCTAACAAGTGTGTTACAGTTAAAACAGCAGACGTAACAAGCATGTGACAGCTAAGAGTGGACATTTAACACACCAGGTACGATACCAGATGTAATTAATATGTGAGAGCGAAGACTGGACATTTAATATACCAAGATAAGATAGCAAATGTAACAAGTGTGTTACAATTAATACTAAACATTTGGCAGACCGGGTAAGATAGCAGGTCTAGCAAGTGTGTGACAGGTAAGGCTATGCACCTAACACACCAAGTACGTAAGACACAAGACGTAACACACGTGTAAGAGGTAACACTAGGCATCTGATACACCAAGTAAATAAACTGTGGTCTTCTAATTCTAGTGTAACAAAGCTAAAAATATACGATTTTCTAGATTGTTTTTTATGGTGAAAAGTATTTACCAATAAAATGATTGGTGTATCTAGTCTCTGTTACTTAACTATAAATTGCGAATAAAAGTTTACACGTAGCTTACTTATAAAGTATGGTAAAGAGCAAAAACGTTCAGTTTATGTTATGAATAAACTAAGGTTTGTCTGTTTCACAAGGAACTAGCTCTCAGTTTTAGAAGTAAAAATCCGGGAACATTTTTCTTGGGTCTTTGTAAACACACGCTGAAATACCACAATTAATTATCTAGTTTGTCATGCATTTTAACTAATAATAAAAAGATTTCACGCGCATGGGATGTTTGTATTTTTAATTAAATACCGAAGTCACCTTTATTAACTAAAGTTTTGTCATTAATTAAAGTACTGTTAACATTTAAAAAAAAACAACATGAACAATATATTAATATACTTGGTTTTTATTTCGTTTCTAATTAATAATTCCCTTAAACCAAAGTTAAGTAAGTTCAAACTTCTTTCTTGTTAGCCGACAAACAGAGATTTGTAGTTTGAAATAACTAAACTAAGAAGTTCGATAGTTTTAATTTTTAGGATTACGTACCCTATTCAACTAAACACGACTTCATCTCTAACTGAACCAACGTAAGTTGTTCTGTGGTAAAACCCGCGATTTAAACTTTTGATCTTCTGAAAAAAAGGTACAAAAAAGTCATCGAACCATTTGCAGAAAGTTGTGCAATCCGCCACTTGCACATCTAATATTTGTTGCACCTTAAGAACTGGTTACAATGAATTATAAATATAAGGATTTGTTGTTCTTTAGTTTCATGGATGTAAAGTAAAATTATATTACAGATACTTAGAACATGATTATAATGGAAATTATAATAGCGAACGTTTCACATCTTTTGTATTAACTTTAAGACACATAACATGTAGATCTAGCAAGTTATAACTCTAACCTGTTGAAGCATTTCAACAGAAACTACAGAATATGTCAGGAATACCGTATATTACAGTTAGCGTTATTACAGTCTGTTTCTCTTGGAGTTCACAGAGTACTTGTTGCAGTGTATAGTTATTATTATATGGAAATTCCACGACAACCATTCAAAGTACAAAAAAACATTCACATGTCAAAATTCTTATCTCATTATAGTTGGTAGCAAATCGACAATCACTTGTAGGAGTCGATTAAGTACGCTAATCCCTTCTCTAATGATGTAACAGACGTCAGGCCATTGTTTCTAAACAGACCTCGAATAGGTTCGCGTGCTCGTGGTTCACGTATCTTTAGTAGAGCATTATCTGTATTCACAATAATCGTGTACATGTTTAGTGCACTAAGAAAGAAGTATTCCTCCAGTGACCGTCAGAGGGACAGTCCTGGAAGTAGAAGAATCCCTCCAGTGATCGTCAGAGGGACAGTCCTGGAAGTAGAAGAATCCTTCCAGTGACCGTCAGAGGGACAGTCCTGGAAGTAGAAGAATCCCTCCAGTGACCCTCAGAGGGACAGTCCTGGAAGTAGAAGAATCCTTCCAGTGACCGTCAGAGGGACAGTCCTTGAAATAAAAGAATCCCTCCAGTGACCGTCAGAGAGACAGTCCTGGAAGTAGAAGAATCCTTCCAGTGACCGTCAGAGGACAGTCCTGGAAATAGAAGAATCCCTCCAGTGACCGTCAGAGCGACAGTCCTGGAAGTAGAAGAATCCCTCCAGTGATCGTCAGAGGGACAGTCCTGGAATTAGAAGAATCCCTCCAGTGACCGTCAGAGGGACAGTCCTGGAAGTAGAAGAATCCCTCCAGTGACCGTCAGAGGGACAGTCCTGGAAGTAGAAGAATCCCTCCAGTGACCGTCAGAGGGACAGTCCTGGAAGTAGAAGAATCCATCCAGTGACCATCAGAGGGACAGTCCTGGAAGTAGAAGAATCCCTCCAGTGACCGTCAGAGCGACAGTCCTGGAAGTAGAAGAATCACTCCAGTGACCGTCAGAGGGACAGTCCTGGAAGTAGAAGAATCACTCCAGTGACCGTCAGAGGGACAGTCCTGGAAGTAGAGTGTTTTCCTTTTCGATATTCCGAGTTTTGTTAGTGTTTGTACATCTTTACTAATAGTTCGGTCACGTGAATAGCTACAACAAATCCTGACAAGCCAGGTATTATTTTGACAGCTTGAGGAAGAACGTACAGTAACTTATTTACAGTTATCGTTATAAAAACCTTACAAACCTCATCAAGGATATTAGTTTTTCGTCCGTGTTATTTCCGGGGATTTAAATAAATAAAATAATTAGAAATTATTATTTTTTTCTCCATTCTATATAAAATACTCCATGGAAAGTAACTGTTGATCTATGACATGTTTTAGTACCAGCATGACGTGTTTTAGTACCAGCATGACGTGTTTTAGTACCAGCATGACATGTTTTAGTACCAGCATGACATGTTTTAGTACCAGCATGACATGTTTTAGTACCAGCATGACGGATTGTTCTATTTTTTAAGTTATTTTGCATTTATGAGACTCAGAAAATCTGAATCACTATAACTGACATTAGTTGGATTCTAACTCTTTCTTAGGAAAAACAAAAGACAAACACGAAGCATGACATCGTCATATTGAAACTGGGTGGTATTGGATAACCCTAAAATAACCCTGAGATAGAATAATAGAATTTTTACGACAGTTGGAGGGTGTTAATGGAGTGAAAACACTACTTATGAGAAATTGGATAACTGCAAAAGTTAGAAGGGTGTAATGGAGTGAAGAGACTACTTATGAGAAATTGGATAACTGCAAAAGTTAGAAGGGTGTTGATGGAGTGAAGAGACTACTTATGAGAAATTGGATAACTGCAAAAGTTAGAAGGGTGTAATGGAGTGAAGAGACTACTTATGAGAAATTGGATAACTGCGAGAGTTGGAAGGGTGTTGATGGAGGGAAGACTACTTATGAGAAACTGGATAGCTGTAAGAGTTGGGTGTTCATGGAGTAAGGACACTACTTATGATAATTTCTTTCTGTTTTATAGAAACTGTTTTAACATATTGTTAACTATTAATACTCTTACATCTTTCGTTTAATTTATACATTTCTTTCGCGCAAATTAAATGTGGCGACAACATTTCCAGTTATGATTGGCTACACTCCAAGGTGGCTTCATCCAGAACACTCGGTTTACATATGATCAAATACGTATCTCTATATTACATTCCACCCACTTACCATCATGATAAACCTACTTGAACAAGTGTTTTCATCGTATTTCTAAGCATAATTTCCTTCTAATGATCGAATTTTAAATAATGAACATTTCTTAAGAAAATGAGCTTCGCGAACGTGTTTCTCGGTGGGACATCAGTAAGCCTTGGAGTTACAATGCCAATATTACAGGGTAAGCCTTGGAGTTACAATGCCAATATTACGGGGTAAGCTTTGGAGTTACAATGCCAATATTACGGGGTAAGCCTTGGAGTTACAATGCCAATATTACGGGTAAGCCTTGGAGTTACAATGCCAATATTACGGGGTAAGCCTTGGAGTTACAATGCCAATATTACGGGGTAAGCCTTGGAGTTACAATGCCAATATTACGGGGTAAGCCTTGGAGTTACAATGCCAATATTACGGGGTAAGCCTTGGAGTTACAATGCTAATATTACGGGGTAAGCCTTGGAGTTACAATGCCAATATTACGGGGTAAGCTTTGGAGTTACAATGCCAATATTACGGGGTAAGCCTTGGAGTTACAATGCCAATATTACGGGGTAAGCCTTGGAGTTACAATGCTAATATTAGGGGGTTCGATTTCACTCAATGAACACAGCAGATCGCCCCACATGGGTTTTTTATAAGGAAAAACACCCACTCGCCGAACGTGCTGGTACGAGTGAATTCGGAGTTTAGACACAAGGAAATGAAACTTATATGTTCCTTCGCAATAATATTCTCATGGGACGATTTGATATTTTACTACGTCGTAAGTGTCAGGTAAGACATGATGAGTCGAAAACTCCAGTTGTCGATTAAGTCATTTAGCTTTAAAAAAAAGAAAAAGAAATGTAAGCCATCTTTGTTGGATTCAACAAAACCTGTAATTTACGTTATTCAGTACCATGAACAGTGTAATGTGGTCAACTTTTATAACCACTCAATAAAATCAGAAAATATTATTTTTAGTCTTAACATTAAAACAGTACAGGCTGTCATTTAGAAAAAAAACATTATATACTTTAATATGAGACTATGGTGCCCCTCTGGTTTTGTTTTGTTTAACAATCTTATCAGTGATGGTGTGCTGTATCACACAATATCTAGTTTCACAGTGTGCTGTATCACACAATATCTAGTTTCATAGTGTGTTGTATCACACAATATCTAGTTTCATAGTGTGTTGTATCACACAGTAACTAGTTTCATAATGTGTTGTATCACACAGTAACTAGTTTCATAGTGTGTTGTATCACACAGTAACTAGTTTCATAGTGTGTTGTATCACACAATAACTAGTTTCATAATGTGTTGTATTACAATATCTAGTTTCATAGTGTGTTGTATTACAATATCTAGTTTCATAATGTGTTGTATTACAATATCTAGTTTCACAGTGTGTTGTATTACAATATCTAGTTTCATAGTGTGTTGTATTACAATATCTAGTTTCTTAATGTGTTGTATTACAATATCTAGTTTCATAGTGTGTTGTATTACAATATCTAGTTTCATAGTGTGTTGTATTACAATATCTAGTTTCATAGTGTGTTGTATCACACAATATCTAGTTTCATAGTGTGTTGTATCACACAGTAACTAGTTTATTAGTGTGTTGTATCACACAGTATCTAGTTTCATAGTGTGTTGTATCACACAGTAACTAGTTTCATAGTGTGTTGTATCACACAATAACTAGTTTCATAGTGTGTTGTATCACACAATAACTAGTTTCATGATGTGTTGTATCACACAGTAACTAGTTTCATAGTGTGTTGTTTAACACAATATCTAGTTTCATAGTGTGTTGTATCACACAGTAACTAGTTTATTAGTGTGTTGTATCACACAGTAACTAGTTTCATAGTGTGTTGTATCACACAGTAACTAGTTTCATAGTGTGTTGTATTACAATATCTAGTTTCATAGTGTGTTGTATCACACAGTAACTAGTTTCATAGTGTGTTGTATCACACAATAACTAGTTTCATAGTGTGTTGTATCACACAGTAACTAGTTTCATAGTGTGTTGTATCACACAATATCTAGTTTCATAGTGTGTTGTATAACACAGTAACTAGTTTCATAGTGTGTTGTATCACACAGTAACTAGTTTCATAATGTGTTGTATCACACAGTAACTAGTTTCATAGTGTGTTGTATTACACAGTAACTAGTTTCATAGTGTATTCTATTACACAGGTACTAGTTTCATAGTGTGTTGTATCACACAATAACTAGTTTCATAGTGTGTTGTATTACAATATCTAGTTTCATAGTGTGTTGTATTACAATATCTAGTTTCATAGTGTGTTGTATCACACAATAACTAGTTTCATAGTGTGTTGTATCACACAGTAACTAGTTTCATAATGTGTTGTATCACACACTATCTAGTTTCATAGTGTGTTGTATAACACAGTAACTAGTTTCATAGTGTGTTGTATCACACAGTAACTAGTTTCATAATGTGTTGTATCACACAGTAACTAGTTTCATAGTGTGTTGTATCACACAATAACTAGTTTCATAGTGTATTGTATCACACAGTAACTAGTTTCATAATGTGTTGTATTACAATATCTAGTTTCATAGTGTGTTGTATCACACAGTAACTACTTTCATAGTGTGTTGTTTAACACAATATCTAGTTTCATAGTGTGTTGTATCACACAATAACTAGTTTCATAGTGTGTTGTATCACACAGTAACTAGTTTATTAGTGTGTTGTATCACACAGTAAGTAGTTTCATAGTGTGTTGTATCACACAATAACTAGTTTCATAGTGTGTTGTATCACACAGTAACTAGTTTCATAGTGTGTTGTTTAACACAATATCTAGTTTCATAGTGTGTTGTATCACACAGTAACAAGTTTATTAGTGTGTTGTATCACACAGTAACTAGTTTCATAGTGTGTTGTATCACACATTAACTAGTTTCATAGTGTGTTGTATTACAATATCTAGTTTCATAGTGTGTTGTATCACACAGTAACTAGTTTCATAGTGTGTTGTATCACACAGTAACTAGTTTCATAGTGTGTTGTATCACACAATATCTAGTTTCATAGTGTGTTGTATAACACAGTAACTAGTTTCATAGTGTGTTGTATCACACGGTAACTAGTTTCATAATGTGTTGTATCACACAGTAACTAGTTTCATAGTGTGTTGTATTACACAGTAACTAGTTTCATAGTGTATTGTATTACACAGTAACTAGTTTCATAGTGTGTTGTATCACACAATAACTAGTTTCATAGTGTGTTGTATTACAATATCTAGTTTCATAGTGTGTTGTATTACAATATCTAGTTTCATAGTGTGTTGTATTACAATATATAGTTTCATAGTGTGTTGTATTACAATATCTAGTTTCATAGTGTGTTGTATCACACAGTAACTAGTTTCATAGTGTGTTGTATCACACAGTAACTAGTTTCATAGTGTGTTGTATCACACAATAACTAGTTTCATAGTGTGTTGTATTACACAGTAACTAGTTTCATAGTGTATTCTATTACACAGGTACTAGTTTCATAGTGTGTTGTATCACACAATAACTAGTTTCATAGTGTGTTGTATTACAATATCTAGTTTCATAGTGTGTTGTATTACAATATCTAGTTTCATAGTGTGTTGTATCACACAATAACTAGTTTCATAGTGTGTTGTATCACACAGTAACTAGTTTCATAATGTGTTGTATCACACACTATCTAGTTTCATAGTGTGTTGTATAACACAGTAACTAGTTTCATAGTGTGTTGTATCACACAGTAACTAGTTTCATAATGTGTTGTATCACACAGTAACTAGTTTCATAGTGTGTTGTATCACACAATAACTAGTTTCATAGTGTATTGTATCACACAGTAACTAGTTTCATAATGTGTTGTATTACAATATCTAGTTTCATAGTGTGTTGTATCACACAGTAACTACTTTCATAGTGTGTTGTTTAACACAATATCTAGTTTCATAGTGTGTTGTATCACACAATAACTAGTTTCATAGTGTGTTGTATCACACAGTAACTAGTTTATTGGTGTGTTGTATCACACAGTAAGTAGTTTCATAGTGTGTTGTATCACACAATAACTAGTTTCATAGTGTGTTGTATCACACAGTAACTAGTTTCATAGTGTGTTGTTTAACACAATATCTAGTTTCATAGTGTGTTGTATCACACAGTAACAAGTTTATTAGTGTGTTGTATCACACAGTAACTAGTTTCATAGTGTGTTGTATCACACATTAACTAGTTTCATGGTGTGTTGTATTACAATATCTAGTTTCATAGTGTGTTGTATCACACAGTAACTAGTTTCATAGTGTGTTGTATCACACAGTAACTAGTTTCATAGTGTGTTGTATCACACAATATCTAGTTTCATAGTGTGTTGTATAACACAGTAACTAGTTTCATAGTGTGTTGTATCACACAGTAACTAGTTTCATAATGTGTTGTATCACACAGTAACTAGTTTCATAGTGTGTTGTATTACACAGTAACTAGTTTCATAGTGTATTGTATTACACAGTAACTAGTTTCATAGTGTGTTGTATCACACAATAACTAGTTTCATAGTGTGTTGTATTACAATATCTAGTTTCATAGTGTGTTGTATTACAATATCTAGTTTCATAGTGTGTTGTATTACAATATATAGTTTCATAGTGTGTTGTATTACAATATCTAGTTTCATAGTGTGTTGTATCACACAGTAACTAGTTTCATAGTGTGTTGTATCACACAGTAACTAGTTTCATAGTGTGTTGTATCACACAATAACTAGTTTCATAGTGTGTTGTATCACACAGTAACTAGTTTCATAGTGTGTTGTATTACAATATCTAGTTTCATAGTGTGTTGTATCACACAGTAACTAGTTTCATAGTGTGTTGTATCACACAGTAACTAGTTTCATAGTGTGTTGTATCACACAATAACTAGTTTCATAGTGTGTTGTATCACACAGTAACTAGTTTCATAGTGTGTTGTATCACACAATATCTAGTTTCATAGTGTGTTGTATAACACAGTAACTAGTTTCATAGTGTGTTGTATCACACAGTAACTAGTTTCATAATGTGTTGTATCACACAATAACTAGTTTCATAGTGTATTGTATCACACAGTAACTAGTTTCATAATGTGTTGTATTACAATATCTAGTTTCATAGTGTGTTGTATTACAATATCTAGTTTCATAGTGTGTTGTATTACAATATCTAGTTTCATAGTGTGTTGTATCACACAGTAACTACTTTCATAGTGTGTTGTTTAACACAATATCTAGTTTCATAGTGTGTTGTATCACACAATAACTAGTTTCATAGTGTGTTGTATCACACAGTAACTAGTTTATTAGTGTGTTGTATCACACAGTAACTAGTTTCATAGTGTGTTGTATCACACAGTAACTAGTTTCATAATGTGTTGTATCACACAGTAACTAGTTTCATAGTGTGTTGTATCACACAATAACTAGTTTCATAGTGTATTGTATCACACAGTAACTAGTTTCATAATGTGTTGTATTACAATATCTAGTTTCATAGTGTGTTGTATTACAATATCTAGTTTCATAGTGTGTTGTATTACAATATCTAGTTTCATAGTGTGTTGTATCACACAGTAACTACTTTCATAGTGTGTTGTTTAACACAATATCTAGTTTCATAGTGTGTTGTATCACACAATAAATAGTTTCATAGTGTGTTGTATCACACAGTAACTAGTTTATTAGTGTGTTGTATCACACAGTAACTAGTTTCATAGTGTGTTGTATCACACAATAACTAGTTTCATAGTGTATTGTATCACACAGTAACTAGTTTCATAATGTGTTGTATTACAATATCTAGTTTCATGGTGTGTTGTATTACAATATCTGGTTTCATAGTGTGTTGTATTACAATATCTAGTTTCATAGTGTGTTGTATTACAATATCTAGTTTCATAGTGTGTTGTATCACACAGTAACTACTTTCATAGTGTGTTGTTTAACACAATATCTAGTTTCATAGTGTGTTGTATCACACAATAACTAGTTTCATAATGTGTTGTATCACACATTAACTAGTTTATTAGTGTGTTGTATCACACAGTAACTAGTTTCATAGTGTGTTGTATCACACAATAACTAGTTTCATAGTGTGTTGTATCACACAGTAACTAGTTTCATAGTGTGTTGTATTACAATATCTAGTTTCATAGTGTGTTGTATCACACAGTAACTAGTTTCATAGTGTGTTGTATCACACAATAACTAGTGTCATAGTGTGTTGTATCACATAGTAACTAATTTCATAGTGTGTTGTATTACAATATCTAGTTTCATAGTGTGTTGTATCACACAGTAACTAGTTTCATAGTGTGTTGTATCACACAGTAACTAGTTTCATAGTGTGTTGTATCACACAATAACTAGTTTCATAGTGTGTTGTATCACACAATAACTAGTTTCATAGTGTGTTGTATTACAATATCTAGTTTCATAGTGTGTTGTATCACACAGTAACTAGTTTCATAGTGTGTTGTATCACACGGTAACTAGTTTCATAGTGTGTTGTATCACACAATAACTAGTTTCATAGTGTGTTGTATCACACAGTAACTAGTTTCATAGTGTGCTGTATCACACAATATCTAGTTTCATAGTGTGTTGTATAACACAGTAACTAGTTTCATAGTGTGTTGTATCACACAGTAACTAGTTTCATAATGTGTTGTATCACACAGTAACTAGTTTCATAGTGTGTTGTATTACACAGTAACTAGTTTCATAGTGTATTCTATTACACAGGTACTAGTTTCATAGTGTGTTGTATCACACAATAACTAGTTTCATAGTGTGTTGTATTACAATATCTAGTTTCATTGTGTGTTGTATTACAATATCTAGTTTCATAGTGTGTTGTATCACACAGTAACTAGTTTATTAGTGTGTTGTATCACACAGTAACTAGTTTCATAGTGTGTTGTATCACACAATAACTAGTTTCATAGTGTGTTGTATCACACAGTAACTAGTTTCATAGTGTGTTGTATTACAATATCTAGTTTCATAGTGTGTTGTATTACAATATCTAGTTTCATAGTGTGTTGTATAACACAGTAACTAGTTTCATAGTGTGTTGTATCACACAGTAACTAGTTTCATAATGTGTTGTATCACACAGTAACTAGATTCATAGTGTGTTGTATCACACAATAACTAGTTTCATAGTGTATTGTATCACACAGTAACTAGTTTCATAATGTGTTGTATTACAATATCTAGTTTCATAGTGTGTTGTATTACAATATCTAGTTTCATAGTGTGTTGTATCACACAATAACTAGTTTCATAGTGTGTTGTATCACACAGTAACTAGTTTCATAGTGTGTTGTTTAACACAATATCTAGTTTCATAGTGTGTTGTATCACACAGTAACTAGTTTATTAGTGTGTTGTATCACACAGTAACTAGTTTCATAGTGTGTTGTATCACACAGTAACTAGTTCATAGTGTGTTGTATTACAATATCTTGTTTCATAGTGTGTTGTATCACACAGTAACTAGTTTCATAGTGTGTTGTATCACACAATAACTAGTTTCATAGTGTGTTGTATCACACAGTAACTAGTTTCATAGTGTGTTGTATTACAATATCTAGTTTCATAGTGTGTTGTATTACAATATCTAGTTTCATAGTGTGTTGTATAACACAGTAACTAGTTTCATAGTGTGTTGTATCACACAGTAACTAGTTTCATAATGTGTTGTATCACACAGTAACTAGATTCATAGTGTGTTGTATCACACAATAACTAGTTTCATAGTGTGTTGTATCACACAGTAACTAGTTTCATAGTGTGTTGTATTACAATATCTAGTTTCATAGTGTGTTGTATTACAATATCTGGTTTCATAGTGTGTTGTATCACACAATAACTAGTTTCATAGTGTGTTGTATCACACGGTAACTAGTTTCATAGTGTGTTGTTTAACACAATATCTAGTTTCATAGTGTGTTGTATCACACAGTAACTAGTTTATTGGTGTGTTTGTATCACACAGTAACTAGTTTCATAGTGTGTTGTATCACACAGTAACTAGTTCATAGTGTGTTGTATTACAATATCTTGTTTCATAGTGTGTTGTATCACACAGTAACTAGTTTCATAGTGTGTTGTATCACACAGTAACTAGTTTCATAGTGTGTTGTATCACACAGTAACTAGTTTCATAGTGTGTTGTATCACACAATAACTAGTTTCATAGTGTGTTGTATCACACAGTAACTAGTTTCATAGTGTGTTGTATTACAATATCTAGTTTCATAGTGTGTTGTATCACACGGTAACTAGTTTCATAGTGTGTTGTATCACACGGTAACTAGTTTCATAGTGTGTTGTATCACACAATAACTAGTTTCATGGTGTGTTGTATCACACGGTAACTAGTTTCATAGTGTGTTGTATCACACAATATCTAGTTTCATAGTGTGTTGTATAACACAGTAACTAGTTTCATAGTGTGTTGTATCACACAGTAACTAGTTTCATAGTGTGTTGTATCACACAGTAACTAGTTTCATAGTGTGTTGTATCACACAATAACTAGTTTCATAGTGTATTGTATCACACAGTAACTAGTTTCATAATGTGTTGTATTACAATATCTGGTTTCATAGTGTGTTGTATTACAATATCTGGTTTCATAGTGTGTTGTATTACAATATCTGGTTTCATAGTGTGTTGTATCACACAGGTAACTACTTTCATAGTGTGTTGTTTAACACAATATCTAGTTTCATAGTGTGTTGTATCACACAGTAACTAGTTTCATGGTGTGTTGTATCACACAGTAACTAGTTTATTAGTGTGTTGTATCACACAGTAACTAGTTTCATAGTGTGTTGTATCACACAGTAACTAGTTTCATAATGTGTTGTATCACACAGTAACTAGTTTCATAGTGTGTTGTATCACACAATAACTAGTTTCATAGTGTATTTGTATCACACGGTAACTAGTTTCATAATGTGTTGTATTACAATATCTAGTTTCATGGTGTGTTGTATTACAATATCTAGTTTCATAGTGTGTTGTATTACAATATCTAGTTTCATAGTGTGTTGTATCACACAGTAACTACTTTCATAGTGTGTTGTTTAACACAATATCTAGTTTCATAGTGTGTTGTATCACACAATAACTAGTTTCATAGTGTGTTGTATCACACAGTAACTAGTTTATTAGTGTGTTGTATCACACAGTAACTAGTTTCATAGTGTGTTGTATCACACAATAACTAGTTTCATAATGTGTTGTATTACAATATCTAGTTTCATAGTGTGTTGTATTACAATATCTAGTTTCATAGTGTGTTGTATTACAATATCTAGTTTCATAGTGTGTTGTATTACAATATCTAGTTTCATAGTGTGTTGTATCACACAGTAACTACTTTCATAGTGTGTTGTTTAACACAATATCTAGTTTCATAGTGTGTTGTATCACACAGTAACTAGTTTATTAGTGTGTTGTATCACACAGTAACTAGTTTCATAGTGTGTTGTATCACACAATAACTAGTTTCATAGTGTGTTGTATTACAATATCTAGTTTCATAGTGTGTTGTATCACACAGTAACTAGTTTCATAGTGTGTTGTATCACACAATAACTAGTGTCATAGTGTGTTGTATCACATAGTAACTAATTTCATAGTGTGTTGTATTACAATATCTAGTTTCATAGCGTGTTGTATCACACAGTAACTAGTTTCATAGTGTGTTGTATCACACAGGTAACTAGTTTCATAGTGTGTTGTATCACACAATAACTAGTTTCATAGTGTGTTGTATCACACAATAACTAGTTTCATAGTGTGTTGTACTACAATATCTAGTTTCATAGTGTGTTGTATCACACAGTAACTAGTTTCATAGTGTGTTGTATCACGCAGTAACTAGTTTCATAGTGTGTTGTATCACACAGTAACTAGTTTCATAGTTTGTTGTTTAACACAATATCTAGTTTCATAGTGTGTTGTTTAACACAATAACTAAGTTTCATAGTGTGTTGTATTACAATATCTGGTTTCAAGGTGTGTTGTATCACACGGTAACTAGTTTCATAGTGTGTTGTATCACACAGTGACTAGTTTCATGGTGTGTTGTATCACACAGTAACTAGTTTCATAGTGTGTTGTATCACACAATAACTAGTTTCATAGTGTGTTGTATCACACAGTAACTAGTTTCATAGTGTGTTGTAACACACAATATCTAGTTTCATAGTGTGTTGTATCACACAGTAACTAGTTTCATAGTGTGTTGTATCACACAGTAACTAGTTTCATAGTGTGTTGTATCACACAATAACTAGTTTCATAGTGTGTTGTATCACACAGTAACTAGTTTCATAGTGTGTTGTATCACACAATATCTAGTTTCATAGTGTATTGTATCACACAGTAACTAGTTTCATAATGTGTTGTATTACAATATCTAGTTTCATAGTGTGTTGTATTACAATATCTAGTTTCATAGTGTGTTGTATCACACAATAACTAGTTTCATAGTGTGTTGTATCACACAGTAACTAGTTTCATAGTGTGTTGTTTAACACAATATCTAGTTTCATAGTGTGTTGTATCACACAGTAACAAGTTTATTAGTGTGTTGTATCACACAGTAACTAGTTTCATAGTGTGTTGTATCACACAGTAACTAGTTCATAGTGTGTTGTATTACAATATCTTGTTTCATAGTGTGTTGTATCACACAGTAACTAGTTTCATAGTGTGTTGTATCACACAATAACTAGTTTCATAGTGTGTTGTATCACACAGTAACTAGTTTCATAGTGTGTTGTATTACAATATCTAGTTTCATAGTGTGTTGTATTACAATATCTAGTTTCATAGTGTGTTGTATAACACAGTAACTAGTTTCATAGTGTGTTGTATCACACAGTAACTAGTTTCATAATGTGTTGTATCACACAGTAACTAGTTTCATAGTGTGTTGTATCACACAATAACTAGTTTCATAGTGTATTGTATCACACAGTAACTAGTTTCATAATGTGTTGTATTACAATATCTAGTTTCATAGTGTGTTGTATTACAATATCTAGTTTCATAGTGTGTTGTATCACACAATAACTAGTTTCATAGTGTGTTGTATCACACAGTAACTAGTTTCATAGTGTGTTGTTTAACACAATATCTAGTTTCATAGTGTGTTGTATCACACAGTAACAAGTTTATTGGTGTGTTGTATCACACGGTAACTAGTTTCATAGTGTGTTGTATCACACAGTAACTAGTTCATGGTGTGTTGTATTACAATATCTTGTTTCATAGTGTGTTGTATCACACAGTAACTAGTTTCATAGTGTGTTGTATCACACAGTAACTAGTTTCATAGTGTGTTGTATCACACAGTAACTAGTTTCATAGTGTGTTCTATCACACAATAACTAGTTTCATAGCGTGTTGTATCACACAGTAACTAGTTTCATAGTGTGTTGTATTACAATATCTAGTTTCATAGTGTGTTGTATCACACGGTAACTAGTTTCATAGTGTGTTGTATCACACGGTAACTAGTTTCATAGTGTGTTGTATCACACAATAACTAGTTTCATAGTGTGTTGTATCACACGGTAACTAGTTTCATAGTGTGTTGTATCACACAATATCTAGTTTCATAGTGTGTTGTATAACACGGTAACTAGTTTCATAGTGTGTTGTATCACACGGTAACTAGTTTCATAATGTGTTGTATCACACGGTAACTAGTTTCATAGTGTGTTGTATCACACAATAACTAGTTTCATAGTGTATTGTATCACACAGTAACTAGTTTCATAATGTGTTGTATTACAATATCTAGTTTCATAGTGTGTTGTATTACAATATCTAGTTTCATAGTGTGTTGTATTACAATATCTAGTTTCATAGTGTGTTGTATCACACAGTAACTACTTTCATAGTGTGTTGTTTAACACAATATCTAGTTTCATAGTGTGTTGTATCACACAATAACTAGTTTCATAGTGTGTTGTATCACACAGTAACTAGTTTATTAGTGTGTTGTATCACACAGTAACTAGTTTCATAGTGTGTTGTATCACACAGTAACTAGTTTCATAATGTGTTGTATCACACAGTAACTAGTTTCATAGTGTGTTGTATCACACAATAACTAGTTTCATAGTGTATTGTATCACACAGTAACTAGTTTCATAATGTGTTGTATTACAATATCTAGTTTCATAGTGTGTTGTATTACAATATCTAGTTTCATAGTGTGTTGTATTACAATATCTAGTTTCATAGGTGTGTTGTATCACACGGTAACTACTTTCATAGTGTGTTGTTTAACACAATATCTAGTTTCATAGTGTGTTGTATCACACAATAACTAGTTTCATAGTGTGTTGTATCACACAGTAACTAGTTTATTAGTGTGTTGTATCACACAGTAACTAGTTTCATAGTGTGTTGTATCACACAATAACTAGTTTCATAATGTGTTGTATTACAATATCTAGTTTCATAGTGTGTTGTATTACAATATCTAGTTTCATAGTGTGTTGTATTACAATATCTAGTTTCATAGTGTGTTGTATTACAATATCTAGTTTCATAGTGTGTTGTATCACACAGTAACTACTTTCATAGTGTGTTGTTTAACACAATATCTAGTTTCATAGTGTGTTGTATCACACGGTAACTAGTTTATTAGTGTGTTGTATCACACAGTAACTAGTTTCATAGTGTGTTGTATCACACAATAACTAGTTTCATAGTGTGTTGTATTACAATATCTAGTTTCATAGTGTGTTGTATCACACAGTAACTAGTTTCATAGTGTGTTGTATCACACAATAACTAGTGTCATAGTGTGTTGTATCACATAGTAACTAATTTCATAGTGTGTTGTATTACAATATCTAGTTTCATAGCGTGTTGTATCACACAGTAACTAGTTTCATAGTGTGTTGTATCACACAGTAACTAGTTTCATAGTGTGTTGTATCACACAATAACTAGTTTCATAGTGTGTTGTATCACACAATAACTAGTTTCATAGTGTGTTGTACTACAATATCTAGTTTCATAGTGTGTTGTATCACACAGTAACTAGTTTCATAGTGTGTTGTATCACACAGTAACTAGTTTCATAGTGTGTTGTATCACACAGTAACTAGTTTCATAGTTTGTTGTTTAACACAATATCTAGTTTCATAGTGTGTTGTTTAACACAATAACTAAGTTTCATAGTGTGTTGTATTACAATATCTAGTTTCAAGGTGTGTTGTATCACACGGTAACTAGTTTCATAGTGTGTTGTATCACACGGTGACTAGTTTCATGTGTGTTGTATCACACAGTAACTAGTTTCATGGTGTGTTGTATCACACAATAACTAGTTTCATAGTGTGTTGTATCACACAGTAACTAGTTTCATAGTGTGTTGTAACACACAATATCTAGTTTCATAGTGTGTTGTATCACACAGTAACTAGTTTCATAGTGTGTTGTATCACACAGTAACTAGTTTCATAGTGTGTTGTATCACACAATAACTAGTTTCATAGTGTGTTGTATCACACAGTAACTAGTTTCATAGTGTGTTGTATCACACAATATCTAGTTTCATAGTGTGTTGTATAACACAGTAACTAGTTTCATAGTGTGTTGTATCACACAGTAACTAGTTTCATAATGTGTTGTATCACACAGTAACTAGTTTCATAGTGTGTTGTATCACACAATAACTTGTTTCATAGTGTGTTGTATCACACAGTAACTAGTTTCATAGTGTGTTGTATTACAATATCTAGTTTCATAGTGTGTTGTATTACAATATCTAGTTTCATAGTGTGTTGTATCACACAATAACTAGTTTCATAGTGTGTTGTATCACACGGTAACTAGTTTCATAATGTGTTGTATCACACACTATCTAGTTTCATAGTGTGTTGTATAACACAGTAACTAGTTTCATAGTGTATTGTATCACACAGTAACTAGTTTCATAATGTGTTGTATTACAATATCTAGTTTCATAGTGTGTTGTATTACAATATCTAGTTTCATAGTGTGTTGTATCACACAGTAACTACTTTCATAGTGTGTTGTTTAACACAATATCTAGTTTCATAGTGTGTTGTATCACACAATAACTAGTTTCATAGTGTGTTGTATCACACAGTAACTAGTTTATTGGTGTGTTGTATCACACAGTAAGTAGTTTCATAGTGTGTTGTATCACACAATAACTAGTTTCATGGTGTGTTGTATCACACGGTAACTAGTTTCATAGTGTGTTGTTTAACACAATATCTAGTTTCATAGTGTGTTGTATCACACGGTAACAAGTTTATTAGTGTGTTGTATCACACAGTAACTAGTTTCATAGTGTGTTGTATCACACAATAACTAGTGTCATAGTGTGTTGTATCACATAGTAACTAATTTCATAGTGTGTTGTATTACAATATCTAGTTTCATAGTGTGTTGTATCACACAGTAACTAGTTTCATAGTGTGTTGTATCACACAGTAACTAGTTTATTAGTGTGTTGTATCACACAGTAAGTAGTTTCATAGTGTGTTGTATCACACAATAACTAGTTTCATAGTGTGTTGTATCACACAGTAACTAGTTTCATAGTGTGTTGTTTAACACAATATCTAGTTTCATAGTGTGTTGTATCACACAGTAACAAGTTTATTAGTGTGTTGTATCACACAGTAACTAGTTTCATAGTGTGTTGTATCACACAATAACTAGTGTCATAGTGTGTTGTATCACATAGTAACTAATTTCATAGTGTGTTGTATTACAATATCTAGTTTCATAGTGTGTTGTATTACAATATCTAGTTTCATAGTGTGTTGTATCACACAGTAACTAGTTTCATAGTGTGTTGTATCACACAGTAACTAGTTTCATAGTGTGTTGTATCACACAATAACTAGTTTCATAGTGTGTTGTATCACACAATAACTAGTTTCATAGTGTGTTGTATTACAATATCTAGTTTCATAGTGTGTTGTATCACACAGTAACTAGTTTCATAGTGTGTTGTATCACACAGTAACTAGTTTCATAGTGTGTTGTATCACACAGTAACTAGTTTCATAGTTTGTTGTTTAACACAATATCTAGTTTCATAGTGTGTTGTTTAACACAATAACTAAGTTTCATAGTGTGTTGTATTACAATATCTAGATTCAAGGTGTGTTGTATCACACAGTAACTAGTTTCATAGTGTGTTGTATCACACAGTAACTAGTTTCATAGTGTGTTGTGTCACACAGTAACTAGTTTCATAGTTTGTTGTTTAACACAATATCTAGTTTTATAATGTGTTGTTTAACACAATATCTAGTTTCAAACATGTCACTTTAAATACTCCTTCTTAAACTGACATATATCAACTGTGCTCTCGCTATGTTCACAATAGTTTAAACTGACAACTGTGCTCTCGCTATGTTCACAATAATAGTTTAAACTGACCTATATCAACTGTGCTCTCGTTGTGTTCACAATAATAGTTTAAACTGACATATATCAACTGTGCTCTCGCTATGTTCACAATAATAGTTTAAACTGACATATATCAACTGTGCTCTCGCTGTGTTCACATAGTTTAAACTGACATATATTAGCTGTGCTCTCGCTATCTTCACAATAATAGTTTAAGTAAATATCACGTGTTTACCTTGTTTTCTTCAGCCCTGATGGATTGTTCACATAAACATGACAATATCCAACTTTCAGAAATATTTAAACATTACTTAACATGTCTAAATTATCCATGGTTATCAACAGAACATTTCAACAGCAGATATAACCTGTAGTCCTGTTCCACAAACAGCAGATATAACCTGTAGTCCTGTTCCACAGACAGCAGATATAACCTGTAGTCCTATTCCACAGACAGCAATAGAATCTGTACAGCAGTGGAACCGTCCACATCGTACATGAACAGCAATATGACTTGTATATATATTCCACAAAAACAGTGGAGCCACAAATAACAGTAATACCCGTCCACGTTTTGCATAAAGAGCAGAAAAATCCGTCTACATTTTTCTATAAACAGCAGAAGTGCCCCTGTGCATCTTCTATAAGTAGCAGAAAAACCAAATACATCTTACACAAACAATAGAGAACGGTTTTCTAATTAGCCTTCACTTTCAAGTGTACATCAGGTAGTAAAGTTCCATCAGGGCTTTCGTATGTTGTTAATGTTTCATATGTTCCAGTTCCGTGTGTCTGTTGCTTAACATCAAAGTTACTGACCATTTAGGTTACTTTCTCTCTAACACGTGCGTACTGAATTAAGTGTATGATATTATAAATAATATTCATCTGGGCTGATAAAATATTGTGAATAATGATTGAAAATCAATAACAAACTTTTGCTCTGTGGACACGCATTTCGTTCGCTGCCAGATGTACATTCCAGCCTCGACGTCAGTGAGTTTTGGTTAGAATTTCATTTGAAACGGGCCCGGCGTGGGCAAGCGTGAAAAGACGTGCGACTCGTAATCTGAGGGTCGCGAGTTCGAATCCCCGTCGCGCCAAACATGCTCGTCCTTTCAGCCGTGGGGTCATTATAATGTGACGGTCAATCCCACTATTCGTTGGCAAAAGATTAGCCCAAGAGTTGGCGGTGTGTGATGATGACTAGCTGTCTTCCTTCCAGTCTTACACTGCTAAATTACGGACGGCTAGCACAGATAGCCCTCGAGTAGCTTTGCGCGAAATTCAAAAACATACAAACAAACATTTGAAATAATGAATTTAAAATTAATATTTCAAGGTTTTGTATCTTGAAAAAGCTTTAGTAAATGGATTTTTTTTCAAATGACAACAAAATATACCATAAAAGATTACAGTCCTGTTTTTGAAATTTTGTTTTTATTCTTTTAAGTGTAGAAAATAAAAGCTCTGGAGATTTTATACAAATGAAAAAAAAAAAACTGTAGTTATTGTTTAAGATTTCTCCGTATACTTAACTAGTAGTTTAGACGCCATTGGTGTAGATATTTTAAAAGTGGTATAATTATTAATTATCTTCTTTTAAGTTTTTAATAAATAAATAAGGTAGGATTTGGTTATTTTGAATTCCGCGCAAGGCTACACGAGGTCTGTAGACGCTAGCCGTCCCTAATTTAGTAGTGTAAAACTAGAATGAAAGGCAGCTAGTCATCACCACCCACCTCTTGGGTTACTCTTTTACCAGCGAATAGTTGGATTAACCGTAACATTATAACGCCCTCACAGCTGAGAGGGCGAGCATGGTTGGTGCGACTTGGATTCGAACCCGCGACCCTCAGATTTGGGGTAGAATGACCTTGCCAGTAGTTTAGAAGCTATGGGTGTAGTGTTTCCTTTTAAAAGTGGTATAATTATTATCTTCTTTTAAGTTTTTTAATATATAAATTGATACTGATGCCTCTCGATTCCTTAAGGAACATAAGGCCGCAAACGCTGCGGTTTCAGTAACAGGCTGGTTTTAAGTGAGTAGGTTGTTAGCCTACTGCACAATCCCCAACCAGGAGGACCTTTTTTCTCAGTCCACCGAGGGGAATCGAACCCCTGATTTTAGCGTTGTAAATCCGGAGACATACCGCTGTACTAGCGGGGGCCAATATATAAATTAGGTAGGATAAATAAATGGGTATAATGTTTTGTAAATACGTTAAACTTGATGTTTTATAAATACACTAGATGAGATGTTAATATTAATATATTTAATTTTTTATATATAAATTAGGTGAGATGTTTTTTATAATTACATTAGATCAGGTGTCTATAACTTGAATGCGATCTCTTTATAAATAAATGAAATGAAATGTCTCCGTGATTAATTAATAAGGTGAATTAATTAATAATTAATATAAATACACAGGGTGAGATATTTTATAAATAAATTATTGAGATGTTTATCAGTGTTTGTTTGAAGTTAAGCACAAATCAACACACTGGACTCTCTGTGCTCTCTTCGCCACGGGTATCTAAATCCGGTTTCTAACGTAGTAAGTTCATAGACATGCCGCTTTGCTACATAGAGGTTTCTTCATGATTGAGTTAGATAACATATATTTATAAATAAATTAGCGAGATCTCTTTATAAATAAATTAGGTGAAATGTCTTTATAAATAATTAATTAGGTGTCTTTATCAATAAATTATTGAAATATGTTTATAAATAAATTAAGTGAGATCTCTCTAAAAGTAAATTAATGAGATGTCCTGATGCCAGGTCAAATACATTTTTCTAACATTGAAAACAAATGCCTAATAACTGTAACACGCGTACATAGAACAACGATTTAATATACAAAAGAACACACGGTGTGATACACGAATGCGTAATACGATACACATATGGACAATGGAAAAATTCCGCACGAAAAGATGTAACATAAATAATAACTGTATTGATTAATAGGCTGCTAATTCTAAATTATCTCACTGGTCATCATAACCAAGGAGCACTAGCTGTTTAAATAAAAATAATATTCCTAAATCTCGTGCAATACATTATGGCCCTCTGGTGTTCAAAATAGGAAAGTCTGAAGTGCGAAATTACGTTTATCTTCTGTTCTCCACTGCTTTGTTTTAATCATTTTCAACCATTTTCGTCTGCGCTCGTGTGTAAATCTGTAGCCCTTGATGGTTTGTCCTAGTACTAACAGTTCATATTGATTCCCCGGTAGATCTTCCCTCTGTCTGAAGCCATCGTCAGAAAGGTCATTACTGGGTTATCTACTCTCTAACGAGGCTCTCTAGCTACTTACCTTTATTTCCTCTTTCACATGTTGAAGTTTTTGTTGTTGTTTTTTTTTGTTTCTATCAAAATTTTTTTTTATTAGCTAGTAACAAAGAGCGCTAATAATATTACTAGCGAAACGACAATCATTGATAAAACACAATTCTTCCAATTCATTATTGAAGATAAACTAATACTATTAACAGAATTAACTGCCAACAGTATTGCTGTTAATGGCTATTAATTAATTGATTTTTTTTTCTTTGATATAGAACTTGATTAATTAGTTTGAAAATACTTACAATTTTGTACAAATATCATAGGCCTTATCAAGATACAAAACTATATATTTATTTTACTTCGGAATAAGTTGATATTGTAATGTTTATTGTTTGGTGAACTTTTAGTTACATAACAGCCATAAGATGTCGCTTTGAGTCAGATCTTTGCGCTTTTTTGAATTTCGCGCAAAGCTACATGAGGGCTATCTGCGATAGCCGTCCCTAATTTAACAGTGTAAGACTAGAATGAAGGCAGCTAGTCATCACCAACCACCGCCAACTCTTGGGCTACTCTTTTACCAACGAATAGTGGGATTGACCGTCACATTATGACGTTCCCAGGGCTGAAAAGGCGAGCATGTTTGGTGTGACGAGGATTCGAACCCGCAACCCTCAGGTTACGAGTCGGGTGCCTTATCTACCAGGCTCTGCACGATCCATAAAAGAAAGTATTTAAAGCATACATACGTAAGTTAGTAGATTGGCTAAAATAAAACATTGTGAGACTAGGTTCCCACTTGCAAACAGCAGGAATTTGTGTAATTAAATATTGTTGGTGTAACTAAAGGTTATTTTAAAAGAGAATGTTATGCCTATACCTCATTCACGGATCCTTTCCTTCACAGAAACATACATAAACAATTCAAAATAAAACAACTTAAAATACGTCATTTTCATCGTCATGACGACAAACCCACTTGAAGTAAAATGTATCTCAAGACGACTGGTATGGGTTTTAACACTTTTATAAACAAGCAGAGAACAACGTTTCGACTTTCTTAGGTCATCTTCACGTTAACAAAGAGAGACTTTGCAACTGCAAACATCATTTATTTCTTATTATAATTCCTTAATATTTGATGAAAGGCTGCATACGTTGTATCTGACAGTGAAAATATTCATTTCTAAAGGATTATATAATTAACAGAAAATCAAACAACATTCATTCAATAAAACCTTTCGTTCAATTAGTTGACTTGAATATGTTTTTATATTTGCTTTAAGACAGAGCTTATAACAGTTACATGTTAATAACTTATCGCTGACAGGTGTAAAAGGTTTAAGAGTTAAAGTCTTTTAAGTCCTTCGTACAAATAGTTTGAACTGTAGTTTAAAAAATAAGTTTAAACTCTGTGTCTCTCTTCTGACTGGTCGAAATCCTTTAATACCTTCCAGACAAACATGTTGCACAAATTTGAAGTGCCTTTTACGTTAAATTCGTCTTAAAGGTATAAAGAACAACAAATTTAAACCAAGTTTGTCTTTGAATTTCTAATTGGTTTACTAGCTCCACCTGAACTCTGACGTATAATGTAGTATGTGAAAATAAGATCAGAGGCAGTTCACTTTTCAAGTCGCCTTTTGAAACACTGGAAACGAAAATATGATAGATTCAAAATATGATACATTATTTTTGCTTAAATAATTCGAACATTTTTACACCGATAAAGTGTTTAGTAACTAAATTAATTTGAAATAAAGCTCAGTCGTTCAACATAAAAGGCCAAAACATGGGCAGTTCTTTAAAAACCACCAAATTGTGACCACGCCACGTGTCATAAATTTTCTCTCTGTAATAGTGGTACAAGCCACGAAACAAGGCTTTGCAAATTATTCAAAATTCACATTCGTATGCTAACATTTACAGTAAGTGAAAACCTGGATACAAACTTAACGACTGAAAGCAGTATTATGAATACTCAGAGGTTTCTCAATCAGTGGTGTAGGGAGCGGGTGATCCAAGGGGACCAAAGCCCCTCACCTTTTCAGTCTGTCCTATTAAAAATGCATCGAGATTAGGAAAGTTGTCATAGGAAAAACCAATACAGTACACAAAACATTTTCACGTTTCTCTCAGAGAGCCACTTCATCATGACGAGGAACCCAATTGAAACACAAACGTATTTTATAATGGCTGTATTAACACTTTTATTGCCAAGCAGAGAACAACGTTTCGACCTTCCTAAGTCATTTTTCAGGTTAACAATAAAAGTGTTAACACCCATACGAGCGGTTCTGAGAAACACACTCCACCCAATTCAGTTTTATTTTGCTTCCTACATATCAGTCATTGTGTCACTGTTGTTGTTGTTAAGTTTTTTTGGCACAAATCGCACAATAGATTATCTGCGCTCGATTCTGCTTTTTAATAATTCCTGAAACTTACCACTAAACCACCAGGGAAAGACTAAAAGTGATTACTCGTGTTGTTATTGTGAGCGCGCCAACAAATAAGTTAGTTCTAACTGAGACATCGATTGAAATATTTCAAATGAACAAACAATGTTGTACTAATCTGTCTTACCAAACCTTTTATAAGTTTTATCTTACACGTAACTAATTTCTAAACAAATCCAGTTGCCAGCATCAATGCATAAGACAACTCGTTATTATCAATTTCTAAATCAGTAAAATGATAAACATGAGTGGCTACAACAACTGATTAATACCAGTTTCTAAATTAGTAAAATGATAAACATGAGTGGCTATAACAACTGTTTAATACCAGTTTCTAAATCAGTAAAATGTTCAACATGACGGTTATGACAACTGTTTTAAACGAGTTTCTAAATCAACAACTGATAAACGTGGATGGCATCAACAACTGGTTAATACCAGTTTCTATATCAGTAAAATGTTCAACATGACGGTTATGACAACTGTTTAATACCAGTTTCTTTATAAGTAAAATGATCAGCATGGAGGGCTATAACAACTCGTCAACACCAGATTCTAAATCAGTAAAATGATCTACATGGATGGTTATAACAACTGGTTACTACCACTTCGAAATCAGTATAATGATCAACATGATGGTTAAGCCAACTGGTTGATAGCAGTTGCTTAATCTGTAAAATGATCAACACGAATGTCTATAAAACTGAATAATACCAGTTTCTAAATCAAAAAATGATCAATATTATGGTTAAAAAAACTGGTTAATTCCAGTTTCTAATTTAACAAATGAACAACAAGATGGCAATGACAACTGATTAATACCACTTCTAAATCAGTAAAATAATCAACATGATGGTTCTAACATCTCATTAATATCAGTTTCTCAATCTGTAAAATGATCAACACGAATGTCTATAAAACAAATTAATACCACTTTCTAAATCAACAAATGATCAACATTATGGTTAAAACAACTGGTTTTATCAGTTTTTAAAAAAGTAAAATAATCAATATGGATGGCGAAAACAACTTATTAATACCAGTTTCTAAATCAACAAATAATCAACATGGATAGCTATAACAACTGATTAATTCCAGTTTCTAAAATTTGATCAATTTTGATGGCTAAAACAACTGGTTAATACCAATTTCTAAATCAACTAATGAGAAACATGGGTAGCAGTCACAACTGATTAATACCAGTTTGAAAATTAACAAATAATCAACATGGATGGTTATAACAACTGATTAATAGAAGTTTCTAAATCAACAAAGAAACAACGTGGTTTGCTATAACAACTGGTTAATACCAGTTTCTAAATCAACTAATGATCAACATGGATAGCTGTCACAACTGATTAATACCAGTTTCTAAATGAACAAATAATCAACATGGATGGTTATAACAACTGATTAATAGAAGTTTCTAAATCAACAAAGAATCAACGTGGTTTGCTATAACAACTGGTTAATACCAGTTTCTAAATCAACTAATGATCAACATGGATAGCTGTCACAACTGATTAATACCAGTTTCTAAATGAACAAATAATCAACATGGATGGTTATAACAACTGATTAATAGAAGTTTCTAAATCAACAAAGAATCAACGTGGTTTGCTATAACAACTGGTTAATACCAGTTTCTAAATCAACTAATGATCAACATGGATAGCTGTCACATCTGATTAATACCAGTTTCTAAATGAACAAATAACCAACATGGATGGTTATAACAACTGATTAATAGAAGTTTCTAAATCAACAAAGAATCAACGCGGTTTGCAAAAACAACTGGTTAATACCAGTTTCTAAATCAACTAATGATCAAAATGGATAGCTGTCACAACTGATTAATACCAGTTTCTAAATGAACAAATAATCAACATGGATGGTTATAACAACTGATTAATAGAAGTTTCTAAATCAACAAAGAATCAACGCGGTTTGCAAAAAACAACTGGTTAATACCAGTTTCTAAATCAAATAATGATCAACATGGATAGCTGTCACAACTGATTAATACCAGTTTCTAAATGAACAAATAATCAACATGGATGGTTATAACAACTGATTAATAGAAGTTTCTAAATCAACAAAAGAATCAACGTGGTTTTCTATAACAACTGGTTAATACCAGTTTCTAAATCAACTAATGATCAACATGGATAGCTGTCACAACTGATTAATACCATTTTCTAAATGAACAAATGATCAACATGA